>NC_061862.1:121428413-121539870 GCF_907164915.1 Impatiens glandulifera | reverse complement strand
ATGGAATAAAGACTCAATAAAGTGAAGTCACATAAATTCTATCATAATCAATTATAAATGTGACCTATGATCTCTGAAGATTAAGATTTTAATTTATATTTATTTCATTTTAAAAACACCCATTAATTATAATAAGTTTCTCGTCCTTTTTTTTTTTTTTATTTCTATGAGCTCTTTAAGAGCAAATTATTTCTTCAAACTTTCGAAATTTTAAAAAATGTTCCTTGCAAATAATACATTTGAAAATGTCCTTTTAACTAGATAAATATTTTTTTTTTTAATTAAGTAGAACTAACATTAGCACCTCTACTACCGACATGATCCCTCACTAGATAATCCATTATAGAGGAAGAAATTACATCATTAATCAAAATATGGACAAACAAAATAAATGAGGATGTTTGAAAACCTATATTCAACCATTATCACCAAAATATATTAATTATCCAAAGTGTTCAATAATTTCAAAACCCAAAAACCCATATTTTATACATAGGGGCAATTTTTATCAAAATAAAAATGGAATACAACTAAAAATAAAATAACGTTATTTTGAAAATGCACGGGAACTAAGTTCGGACCTGATTTTTCTTAATGAGAATACGTAGGCAGTCTACACTAGTTTTGGTCCAACAAAACCAAAAGATAAAATTCAAACATAGTAATCATAACTACGTTTGATCCTAATTTTTTATTTGTTATGAGAATTCTTAGGCAACCTAATACTAGGCTCGGTCCAAATAAATTCAAATAACAAAACTCTTTTTCAACACTAAATGGAATTCTTATTAAGATAAAAAAAAGTTTCAAAAACTAAACTAAAAAACAATGACACCTTTATCAACTCTCATGAAAATTGAACCCGGTCTTTCTATGTTATGACAGTACATAAGCAATCTCACATAAGGTGCAGTTAAAAAAAATATGTTTTATTCACAACTTCAAGGAATGACGATGACCTTTAAACCCTCTAGCTTAAAAGCGCTTAGTGGAAAAAGATAAAATTTGGAATAATGATTCAAGAAACGAGAAAAATATGGGAAAAGTCATATGTTTCCATTTATTTCTCTAGACGAGTCAATGTAACTATGTTGGGATCGGTGTTACCAATAGAGAGTAGGGTCTGATAATTGTTAACAACTTACGATAAACTCTTCGATATAATATTGTGATGGATTAATATATGTTTTTATTCTTCGCAAATCTTCCAAACTCTTGATACAAATTCAAGTGCAAAAGTGTTCGTCAGATGGTAAATCTTTACATAACTAAATGTAGAATGGCCAAAAAACTAAAGAACACCAGGATTTATGGATGTTCGAAATAAAACTTCTACATCACCCCTTCTTCCACCTCTAAGTAATTTGATCGTGGCCGTACCGAATAGGTAGTGCGCCGAATATCCTCTAATCTTGTTTTGTACTAGAAATATATATTTGAGAGATATCCGCGTAAGTGAAATTAATTCATTGGATAGAATTAGTTGGCTTGTTAGACTGCATAGAAGTATGTGGAGAAGACAGTAGAAAGATCGTGGTTGGAAAAATGCTTTCTTCAGACGGTTGCTAAAGTAAGGCATTAGACATACTTCTTTAAACCACGTCTAAAGGTGTTAAACGTCCTCGTCTAACTACGCATTCCTTTAGACTGCGTCTAAAGGAGTTAAACATCCTCGTCTAATTATGCTTCCCTTTAGATAGCGTCTAAAGGGGTTAGACGACCTCGTCTAACTACGCTTCCCTTTAGACAGCGTCAAAAGGAGTTAGACGACCTTATCTAACTATGCTTCCCTTTAGACAGCGTCTAAAGGAGTTAGACGTCCTCTTCTAACTACGCTTCCCTTTAGACTTCGTCTAAAAGAGTTAGAGGTCATCGTCTAACTACACACTCGTTTAGACCGCATCTAAAGGAATTAGACGTCATCGTCTAACTACGCTTCCCTTTAGAAAACGTCTAAAGGAGTTAGACGACCTCTTCTAACTACGCTTCCCTTTAGACAGCGTCTAAAGAAGTTAGACGTTCTTGTCTAACTATGTATTCCTTAGACCGGTGTCTAAAGGAGTTAAACGTCCTCATCTAACTACGCTTTCCTTCAGACAATGTCTATAGGAGTTAGACATCCTCGTCTAACTATGCATTTCTTTAGACCACGTTTAAAGGAGTTAGACATCCTTGTCTAACTATGTTTCCCTTTAGATATCGTCTAAAGGAGTTAGACGTCCTCGTCTAACTACGCTTCTCTTTAGACCGCGTCTAAAGGAGTTAGACAACCTCGTTTAACTACGTTTTTCTTTAGAGCACGTCTAAAAGAGTTAGACATCCTCGTCTAACTACGCTTCCCTTTAGACCGCGTCTAAAAGAATTAGAAGTCCTCGTCTAACTATGATTCCCTTTAGACATCGTCTATAGGAGTTAGACGACCTTGTCTAACTACGTTTCCCTTTAGACATCGTCTAAAGGTGTTAAACGACCTTATCTTACTACGTTTCCCCTTACACCGCATCGAATTAGTTAGAAGACCTCGTCTAACTATGTAAGACATCTAAGATACTCTAGTTCAGATCGCGTCTAAGGTAGCACTGTCTTTAGATTTGTTTCTGCACAAAATAAATAGACCACTCAGCTAAATTTAACATAGATTATAAAAATAATTTCAGCATTAAATAAACTTATTCCCTAGTTTATTTTTACAAAGTAATTTGACCCAACAATTTCCCCCTTTTAAATGATGTTAAAACTTAGTTAAAAGATTAGAAAAAGGTACATAATCAATAAACAACAAAAGTTTATATATATTAGCAAAAGATCTGGGGAAGATAAATATTTAATAGAGATTGTCCATAAACTACAAAAGTTGGGTCTTTTCCTATCCATTTCTATTCTTGATTCCCCTGAGCCTCATGCCACTTCTTTCACCCTTTTTGACATCATCGGAAAGGACGAAATCCTAATCGTCTCTTTGAGCTCTTTGAAGTGTCTGATTTCTTCTCTTTAGCTTTAGTCTTCCTACCCTAAGAATATAGTCAAGAACTCTTAGATAGTCCAGAACTCTAGAGGACTTAATGAGGACCCCATGGTCAACATTTTGAAGGACAGAAGGCAGCAGCATGCTGAGCGGGGCACCATACCCATGTGGCCTCCCTCCTTGGATAAGTAGAGATCATCTCTACCAAATTTTTGAAAAGGATTTTCAACCAGTTGATTGTTGTTCCCCTAGTAATAGCAATCATTATCTCGAATAGCTTTTTTGAGTAGAAGTTGGAGACGCCCTTAGCCAAAAGGGCCATGGAGATGATATCGTCAAGGATGGAGAACTCAACTTTTAATGCAAACTTTGGTCCATGAGTATGGACAGGGATATGATTCCCTTAGGAAGATGTTTCTGAGAAGGCAAGCCTCATTTTAGATAAGGTTTCATCAGAAGATGTGGGGAACTCAGTTAACCCCTCCGTCGGGAGATTGAAGAATTGAGCGAAAGATTCTTCACAGAACCAAACATGATCTTCAAAAAATTTTGCAACGACAATCCTTTTGTCGTATTTAATTTCAAATTTAAAGAATTTATGAACTTCAGGTTCATGAATGATGAAAGGTGCTCCAAGGAATTTCTCTAATCCTGAAGTTTTAAGAGTATCGAACATTGTGACCATTTCTGGAATAACCAAAGTGGATACGGAATCGAAGTCCACTTGAAGAGTGGACGAAGCAAGATAGCTCATTTCTTAATTAAAGAACGAGTAGAGGGAGTGCTAAAGGGTTTAGAAACCTAATAGTCATAAGAGTTTTTCTTAGTGAGAGAAATTAAAACACTTATTCAAAATCACATAGAAGATAAATGGTCTGTTTAGATGAATTACTCTTTTTTCTACGGTGTGACTGACAACGGATTAATAAAATCATAATAATAAATTGAACTGTCATTTAATGTATAAAAGAGTTTTCCCAATAATAGTCATGATCAAAAGACGTCAATTAAAAGCTATCATAAAATTTATCATAATTTAAGAAGGTGGAAGGACATAAGCCTTCAGATATATTAGTCATATTTTTAACATTCTGGGCGGGAAATGTACATAAACGGCTTATGAAATCTTGACCAGTTGTCCTATGGTTGAAGATGAATCGTCCAAGGGTACACGTAGTTAGACATCTAACAAGCTATCTACATATCTTATGTCTATGATGGGTAGACGTCTGTTTAGACGGCGTCTAATCACGCACGTCTAAAGGCACTTTAGACGTCTATTTAGACGACGTCTAACTATGCGCGTCTACAAGCGCTTTTGACATCTATCTAACAAGTAAATGTCTAACCAGACTTAGTTTTCAAGTTTCTTAAGCAAGTATTCGTCTAAGTATGGAGTTCCTTTAGATGACTGATCTAACCAATTAAGACCTCTGTCTACATATGTCTATCCAGTCATTAAGACAACAAATTCCCCCTCAATTCATGCACATATAATTAAATCAATTTAATTTAGATCAACAAGTCCTAAGATATTTCTAAAGTAAGAAAACTTAGTCTCGGGGAGTGGCTTCGTGAACACGTCTGCCACTTTTTGTTCGGTTGGGACATATTCAAGGAAAATATGCTTCTAATTGACATGCTCCGGATGAAATGATGTCTAATTTCGATATGCTTAGTCCTAGAGTGCAACATTGGGTTGTATTTTATCGCAATAGCGCTGGTGTTGTCGAAAAAAATGGGAGAATGTTCTGCCTCAATGTCGTAATCCCTTAGCTGTTGTTGATCATAACCGTATGTTTTTACTCAAGGGTAACATTCTTGTGCCCATGCCAAACCTTGTTTACACATGTTAGAATTTGTCTTAGTCATTATCATTATCCTTATAAGTCTATAAATGGGCCTCATTCTCTATAAAAAAAATATCTATATTTTCTCATATTCTTCTATAATAGCCAATTCAAAATATACATTCACCAACTTCAAATGAGGTATCTGTTTTTGAATCTTAAACCCTCATTTCATTCTAGCCACATTTAGATTTAGGATAGTATTGTTTGATATTTGAAAAAGAATGGTATATTGATGTAAAGAACTTCTTGAATTTTCCAGCCAAACTATGATTATCCATATTGAGCTACATGAAAAGTTTGGGCTACAAAGAACGCCACCTGACATAAGATACATATAACACTCTAGCCAAGTAAATCCCAAAATATTATGGGCAAATTCATTCTTGAAAAGCCTCCTAAATATAAGGCCAATTCTGTCTACCATAAACATCTCTTAGTAGCATCTAGCTGTTAACATGGTATACAATAATTCCTTTTTTTTATTTATTAAAAACAACTATTTTTTTCTTCATTCATATTAGTGTTGTAATTACTAATAATGTTTTTTCCTTTTTTTAGATTTTCTCAAGAAAAATGCAGACTAGTAAATAAATACCTAATTGATTTTAAACATGGCAGTATGATTGGAAATATATAATATTCGAAATGTGAAGGCACTAATCCGTTAATAGAAGAATCAAGAATTGCTTCCATGTTTCTTTGATGGAAGAAGAAACGGGGTTGGACCGTTTGTAATGGAAGCCTTCATTGTATTTGGGATGAATGGAAAGAGAAGATATATAATTTGGGAATGAAAGTCACAAGTTGGATGAGCGGCCCAAGGAAAAAACTAGGTTTATATATATATATATATATATATATATATATATATATATATATATATATATAACACGAGCTAATCAAACAACAAATACAAATATAAAGTTCAAACTCAATTTTATAATCGAGCTATTCGAACTCGACTCGAGCTGGGTCAAATCGACTTCGAGCCGAACTTTGACCGAGTTACTCACGAGCTACTTACGAGTAGTTTGAAGAATCGTTCACACCCCTAGTCTAATTATCACCATAATTTATAAAAATTACTCGCTTAATAATCCGTACAATGAACCTTTATATGAATTTCAACATGACAATAGACTCGAAATTTATTAAAGGAATAAATATAAAATTAAGGAGTGAAAATGAGTGTCTACAACTATTGTTGAAACAAATGAGGCGACAATTGATCTCATACGGCTAACGTTGACGGTAAAGAGAAGGTTTGGTGTCATTTATCTTTTATAACCATACATTTTGTTAATTCTCTAATTTTGGATTAGATTTACTTTATAACTGTATATTAGAAATTCCCTTAGTATATGATAATAAGAAGATGGTTGCTTGGAGGTCACGAATGTCCAGGATGAGAAATTACTAGTGGAAGGACTACTTAAGGTGAGTTATTTATTTATTTATTTTGTCCCTTTAGACATTCTTTTCTTTCATGCCTGATTTGTTACATTTGCAGCATGGAACACCAGTTGTGTTGATGAAAAATATGTTCATATCAAATCCTAATAAAATTGAAGACAAAAATATTACTTAATTTTGTGTGGAAGAATTAATGTTCAAAAAGAAAACCGAAAAATAAAAGAGTTAATCCAAATGATTGATTTTGATTGGAGAATGAAAATGTAGTTGCCATGTCATTGATCCATGTCTTCAAAATGACATCAAAGGAGCTTGGAAGAAAGCACAATATCCAAGAGAAAAATAAGAAAGAAGAGGAAAAGTTAATTTGAATTCAAGGTTGCCTAACCAAAACGAAAGTGACAATACACTCCTAGAAATTTACATATTAGGAAATTGTGGTAAACATTTTATATCTTCTATTTGACTTATCATAAAACTATAATTTTCTGGATTTTGATTATTTAATTAAATCTCAAGAGAGCCCTATAATATTGAGCTAAAATTCAAAATGAGTTCAGAGATATTTATTTCTCAAGTTAGGTTATCCAATAGAGCATTCAAGTTTTTGAGTTTTGAGTTTTTCTTGTAAATCTTATTGTACCTTTTGTCATATTTAGACATTACATATACATTCCTCTCTTTGATTTTTATTAACAATTTAACTTCACAATTTTCTCATAGTGATAGCCTTACTTTGTCTTGTCAAGTAGATATATGTATTTTCTCTACTTCAGTTTTACGTGTTTGACAATCAATAACTTCTAGGATGCACTTCAATACTTATTCTAGCAAAGGTAAGGTATTCTCCTCCTCTTGTAATTGGGTCCATGTATAATGGTTTCTCTAATAAACATGCAAAATAACTTAGAGCTTCTGCATTATATATGTGTTGGTATGTTCCCAAGCTTAAACCATATCTGAGTTGTTTCTTTTGGTTTCTTAGCATGTTCAAATCTTCATACCATCTCTCCAACTTCATACAGTAGGATATAATATAAGTATGTCCATGTTTCTATTTATATCATCAAATGTTTGATCCCTTCTTGAACGACAAAAAATAGAGATCATGTATGTTTACAGAAACCTTCTCTAGTCCAATCTCCTCCTATTATTTCATTAAGGATTCCTTGGTGATTGAGAATGATACTCTATTCTTTCCTATGTAGTTTCCAACCAATGTATTTCATACCTTAACACATTTTTCCTTCACTTCAGTTGCCAATTTAAATTTAAATGGAGAATTGAGTACCTCCAATTTTGTTTTAACATCGCCTAAGTCGATTTTTCCTTTATAAGCATGATCATCTACTTTCTTTCCTGTATAATTTTTCTAGACTTCGTTTACTCTCCGACTGAAATTGCTCCTATAATTTTTCTAGACTTCTTCAGATCCCTCATTGTTTTGATAGATCAGTTTACTATCTTTTCATACTCTTCCTTCTTTAGTAGATTCCAGTCATTAAGATAATGTACATTCAATTGGACGGTTGTTTTCTACATTTGCGTGCATCAGGAGCTTTGTGATTTTATTATTCAGTCCAAAGAGATTTGCTCTTTCATTGCAACTAATCTTCCAAATTCATTCTTTCTTCCCTTATTTTCGTGCTATATTTTCATCAGAATTTTTATCAATAATTGATTCTTTACTTTTGTTGTATTCCTATTTTTTCCAGATAATTTTTCAGCAATCCTATCAATTTCCTTTTCAGTTACCATCCATCACAAATTATCTGACTTCTTTATCCTCATTATCTTTTTTTCTTCCCACTTTAATAAAGAACATTACACAGCCACAAAATAGAGTAATTACAGAATATGTTACAACAGAAACTCTAGCTATTATAGTACAAGGTAAACTAAAAATCGTAATATTCCAACCAAGTTTTGTAGATCAATGGACGACCTAACTATTAGAGTCGATATCGTGTTGTTCGTGTCGACCGTTGTGCTGAAAGCGATCCTAAGTGACTAGTAACTGCAATCACAACAAGCAAACTGCGACCTTGAAATTGTGTTGATCGTGTACATATTTCTATTTGTGTTGACCATGTTCTTGGTATTCTTTACTTGTTCTTCGTGAAGACCAAATCCAAGGTGTATGGAATCCCTTTGATTTTGTAAAACATTGTTTTCTCTCTCGATATAACTCTAATTCAGCTATGAAATATGATATGTCACCATACTGTAAAAAATTTAAATCTGCCAGCAAAACCACAAAGTCACTAATCAAATTAGAAGTACTTTTGGTCATCTAAAGAAATATTTAACTGTTCAAGCATTGGGGAGAAGAATTTTAAGCCAAAATTTGTATGGTTACTTAGTTATCCTATTCTTTAATTTCCCTAAAAGAAAAACACACAAAGACCCCTAGAACTCCCAATTTTAATTTTTATAAATAAGAAAATCGAATTTATGTTTTTAGTATTCAAAACTAAGTTTTTTACTTTGTCATTTAGTTTTATGGATATTCATTAGTGTTGTCTAGTTTCTAAGGATACCCGTAATCTCTTTAAGGAATCCTTTCTTTCTAATTCATCATTTGCATGTTCAATTTTTAATAAATTTATATATTGTAATTTTCAATTTGTATATCCATGTATTGTTTGTTTTGTTAAATTGATTTGATAAACTACATATTGAAAGTGAATCAGAATTCGTTAAATCAACATTGATAAAAGACACCCAAATTTATAAAAAGGTTTTAATTTAATAAAATTAATTTCTTGGGCCTTTTATATTAAGTTCGAGTACAAGTGGTAAAAAAACATGTGTATTATTTTATATTTAATAAATGAGGTACTTGGAGTCCCTAAAAATATCATTTGAACTAATTAAAAAGTAAAAACAATTACTTAAAAATATTCATGTTCATATTTAATTTCTGTAACGGTGAATATTATGGATGTTAATTTGTTAATAGATTTCTGTTTATATAATACGGATTAACATTTTTGTTCAACAAACAAAAAACCAAAAATCTAACAACAAATTAACATGTTATGGATCTAATAAGTGTTCTTGGCCAATACCAGACCAAAAAACGATGGGTCAAAGGTTGATTTTGTGGACATGGGTTGAAGAAAATAAGTGAAATTGAGGAACGATCGAGAAATTCTGGTCATGACATAGTTTTCGACCTAGAACAGTGGTCATAGCCTGTTTTCAGACTGTATTTTGAAGGGCCGCCAAAATTAAAGTAGAATATTATGAATGTGAAATAATGTGTTATCTATTTTATAAATTACAGTTTAGTTTAAAAAAACTATATCATCTACCATTAAGAAGATCAATGAGTTCACCAACCTAGTTTACCAATTTTCCAGAAGACATATTCCTATTGTTATAATAATAACGTTATGGAGTAAACGCATTAGGCGATCACCGAACGTTCTACATTTCTTTTCAAATCAAATAGTACAACAAAAAATAATCGGGATAGTAATCGCAGTTTCTAACCAAACATCTCAACAATCAACGGTTAAGTCGGGCATCACCCAATCAATGCCAATCATATTCTAAAGTAGGCTCCATATCATAGTCACTCCTTTGCAATGAAAAATCATGTGAGGTGTCGTCTCCACTTCTTCACAAAACATTCTACAACAATTAACAATAATGCACATTTATTTCATTCATCTATCGTTCGTCAAAATTCCTCCATTTATGACACTCTATCCAAAAAACGAGATTTTTGAAGAGAATTTAGAATTCCATACTTTCTCCCATATGAAGTCATATATGGAAATCTCCGCAAATAATGTATAACAATGACCAACCTTAAAGGAATTCATTTCTTGCCAAACTAAAATCACGCGATGAAGGTATCACCATCTTACGCTTACTAAGAGTAACATTCTTTCATGTAAGATGAATTCTCTATAATTAAGTCTTCTTCTATAATAATTTTACTCGCGAAACTATTCAAGTGTTGATTGAACATGTCCTTTGAACAATACATTTCTACATATGGTTGTTAAAGTAAGGGTTGGGAATGACAAAGCAAGACTTGTTTTCTTTATGTTCTTATTTTGGTATCTTTATTCTTAGTTGTTTTTCTTCGATTAAATGCTTGGTACTAATCTTATTTCAACTTTCTATAAGCCAATACCGATTGGTTTTATTCGAATCGGTCTCAATCGACAGAACTTCTCTCTGTTATCTTAATAGGTAACGTCGATTAGTTAATAACTAATCAGTGCTTCTTCATAAGTTTATATCGATCGGTTGATTGACCAATTGGTACAGATTTATGGAGAAGCACCAATTGGTTGAATGACCATTCAATGATTCCACAAAGCCTATACCGATTTTTCAATCGATGCTTCTCCTCTAGGTTGTACTTATTGGCCAATCAACCAATTGGTGCTTCTTCAAAAATCTGTACCAATTGGTCAATCAACCAATCGATACATGCTTATGAAGAAGAATTAATTGGTCATTTGACTAATCGGAAAAATCTATATAATTAAAAATATAAATTTAAATAATATTACAATACCTAATATAATACTGAAAATTACAATACCATTAACAAACCCTGAATTGAATCAAAATTATAGCCAATGTTCTTAAACAAACACATCATTAAATTATTACACGAACATGAACCAAAATCATAACAAAAGAAGTTCTTAAACAAATACATAATCAAAGTACTACTACCAACATTTTAAATTGAACTAAAATCATAACAAAAGGTCATATTTAATTTG
The DNA here is from genome assembly GCF_907164915.1 of Impatiens glandulifera. NCBI lineage: Eukaryota > Viridiplantae > Streptophyta > Magnoliopsida > Ericales > Balsaminaceae > Impatiens > Impatiens glandulifera. The sequence continues at coordinate 121,528,885 of NC_061862.1, read as the reverse complement.
CGTCTTCCCTAGAATCATCGTCGCCTTATTGTTGGGGCTACATAGGGGGAATTGTTGTGGATGACCCTTGACCCAATAATTGATCGTCAATATTAGTAAATTGTGCAAACAATGTAACATCTAGTAATACACTGCTAGACATAATTGTGACATAAGACTCATTATCTCAGCTCTCTCCACCCTCATCCTCTCTTCTATATAAAACCTCAACCCGTTTTCCATTTCGGCATTTATGCATCTTTTAAGGCATGTTTTCTTTCATTTTCAATTATTTTAAGCCATTTTCCTCTTTAAATTCCTAAAATGATTTTATAATAATATTAAAAATAAAAAATGATTTAGAATAAGTATTTTAACATAAATACATAATTTCAACAATTAAGGGCTATATTTTCTCAATTTCTCTAAAATTTTGATAGCTCAAAAATTTGAGTTCTATAACTCCAAAAATTACTTGAATGTGAGTAAGCTAACTCTTTAATCCTTGGTACTCATTCTAGACCTTGAAAATTGACTTGATGGAAAAGTTGGCCAATTTTATTTCGAATAGAAACATAGATTATTCTTATAATTTATACACCACTTTTATGTAATAACTTCAATTTTTTTTGGACAATTACATATTTTACTATATTTTTCCCTCTCGTAATAAGTATTATATCTCAAGCCTTTAATTCTAGTCTCATCTAAATACTCTAGAAAAATGTTTAAAAATAGAATGGATGTGGTCCCTTGGACATAAATCTTAACATAGACTCATGATTATGTTTTAATTTTAAATATAGTGTAATAACTTACACATATTTAAAAGCCAATTGTTACGGGTAGAGACCGTCTTTTTGGATAGGCGTGTGTGATATAGTTCGCAGTCCATTTTTCCAGACATCCCCACCAAATCCACTAATGAATATCTGGGTTGTTTCTTTTGGTTTTCTTAGCATGTTCAATTCTTCATACCATCTCTCCAACTTCATATAGTTGGATATAATATAAGTATGTCCATGTTTTAGAATATCATCAAAAGTTTGATCCCTTCTTGAACGACAAAAATAAAGATCATGTATGTTTACAAAAACCTTCTCTAGTCCAATTTCCTCCCATTGTTTCATTAAGGATTATTTGGTGACTGAGAATGATACTCTATTCTTCCCTATGTAGTTTCCAACCATTATATTTCATACCTTAATTAACACATTTTTCCTTCACTTCAGCTGCCAATTTAAATTTAAATGGAGAATTGAGTACATCCACTTTTGTTTTAACATCGCCTAAGTCGATTTTTCCTTTATAAGCATGATCATCTACTTTCTTTCCTGCATTATTTTTTTAGACTGTGTTTACTTTTCAATTGAAATTGCTCCTGATAGTACAGATCTTTGATTTTGGGGACTTCATCAGATCCATCATTGTTTTGACAGATCAGTTTACTATCTTTTCATACTCTTCATTCTTTAGTAGATTCCAGTCCTTAAGATAATGTACGTTCAATTGGACGGTTGTTTGCTACATTTGCGTGCATTAGGAGCTTTGTGATTTGGTTTTTCAGTCCAAAGGGATTTTCTCTTTTAATGTAACTAACCTTCCAAATTCCTTATTTCTTCCCATATTTTCGTGCTACATTTTCTTCAGAATTTTTATCAATAATTGATTCCTTACTTTTGTTGCATTCCTATTTTTTCTAGATAATTTCTTCAGCAATCCTATCAATTTCCTTTTCAGTTACCATTCATCACAAATTATTTGACTTACTTATCCTTATAATCTTTTTTTCTTCCCACTTTAATAAAGAACATTACACAGCAACAAAATAAAGTAATTACATAATATGATACACCAGAAACCCTAGCTATTATAGTATGTTAGGTCAAATTATTTTGACCATATGATGAAATAGTTTGACTATTGAATTTTTGATGATGAAATGATGAATGGATTATATATGCGTCTAATTGTTTTTGATGCAGGTGTATTGAAGAACAATTTGATTAGACTTGGTTCTAATAAGGTTCATTAGACCAATTTGGCATTAGATGCACAGAGTTATACGTGCAGTCTAACTAGCGAAGTTAGACGTGTAGTCTAATGAATTTCTGAATTAAACGTGTAGTCTAACTTGGCGGTGTTAGACGTGCAGTCTAACTCGTGGAGTTAGACGTGCAGTCTAATGAATTCGAAATTAGACGTACAGTCTAACTCGTGGAGTTAGACGTGCAGTCTAATGAATTCGGAATTAGACATGCAGTCTAACTCATGGAGTTAGACGTGCAGTCTAATAGAAAGAGAAAGTTAGACGTGTAGTCTAACTCCTTCAGACAAGTCTGAAGTAGAACCGGAATTAGACGTGCAATCTAACTCGTAGAGTTAGACGTGCAGTCTAATAGAAAGAGAAAGTTAGACGTGTAGTCTAACTCCTTTAGACAAGTCTGAAGTAGAACCGGAATTAGTCGTGTAGTCTAACTCGTGGAGTTAGCCGTGCAGTCTAATGGTTTGTGAAAGTTAGACGTGAAGTCTAATTGCTGAAAGTTAGACGTGTAGTTTAACTAATTCATATTAGTCTGAAGTGATTATATTTAGACGTAAGTTTTCTCACTTTAGAAACATTTTGGGTCTTGTTGATCTTGATTGATGTGATTACGTTCATAAATTGAGGAAGAACGTGTTAATCAAAAACATAACTAAGCAGACATGAAGATAAAGGTCTTAATTCGACCTAAGGATTAAGGGTTTGAAAAACACAACTACTTAGACGTACGTCTACTCTAGCAGTTTTATTTCCTTTTGGAATATTAGTCTTGGATTGTTACCTAGCGTGGTTAGACGCACACGTCTAATAAACGTTAGACGTTTTTACATTATGAGCAAGTGGATGCTCATGTCTAACCAGACACACGTTTCGCACGTGATGTTTCTACATAATTAGACGTATACGTCTAATACTGATTTCCAAGAAGAAGTTGAAATGTGAAAAGGAGAATAAACGTCTAACTACTGGTGTAATCAGACCTTTCATATTCTGGCTATTTTCACAACTGTCCTTTGCTTATGTATTTGCTCAAGGGCATTTTCCCGCCAAAAATTAAATTAGTCATTCTTCAAAAGAATTGAAGACAGGTGTCTCTCAATACATAAGGAATGACTAATATTTCTGACAACTTTTGCTTGTACATTTAGTATTAACTATTCGTTTTCATGCTAATATTAAATGCTACGTTTATTGGGAACAGACCTTTGAGTTTTTGTCGGTAGGAGTAATCATTAGATATTTTCTACACGTTAGACCTTGATATTTAATGAGTAATTTACTCTAAAGATAAAGTTCTTCCAAATCCATCTCTCTCTCTAGAATTCGAATCGACTAAGCTATTGTTCGTCTAGTCGAAATGTCTTTCTTCCGTCCAAAATCGATTCAAGTGGACTTCAAATCCGTATCCACGTTGAAATCTCCAGGTATGCATAAGATATTTGAATCCTTAAAAGCCTCCGGGCTGAGAAAATTCCTCACCCTTCATCATCTCTATCACGAACAGTTGGTTCGTGAATTTTTCAAAACAGCCGGTTTTTATCAAGATAGAATCGTTGTTGGGATTGTGATGGGCCAGATGATCTGTATCTCTAAAGAATCATTCGGTATGTTTTTCCAACTTCCCAACGTAGGTATTCATCAGTTCTCAACCACTCCGTCTGATATAATGTTTAAAATGATGAAAGTCTTTTCTGATTCTCCCCTAATGGATATTCATGGAAAGAAAAACCTCCTAAAAGATGAGTTTGCTCTTCTAAGCGAAATCATCTTAAAATCTCTTCTCTCCAAAGAATCTTCTTAAAAGTTCTGTACGAAGGTTTTTCAGATGATGGTGGCAATTAAAAGGGGTGTTCTTGTCAACTAGACAAGCTTCCTCTTCGGAAACCTTGTTAGAATGGTTTGTGCTCAGAAGACCATATTTGGTATTGACGGTCCTCTTAGCGCCTTCCTTTGCTTCCTTCTAGATGAACAAGGTAAAAGCTTTCACCTTCCTTCCAAAATTCTAAACAACCACAAGGTTGTCGAATACGTTCTTAGGGTGAAGAGGCTCAAGTCCAAGAAAAGGAAAAGAGATGTCTCCATCCCTCCTCTAACCGCAGTCTTAGAGATCTCCTAGGTTGAAGACTATCCTTTCTAAAGAAACGATTAGGAAGAAGAAGAAGATTAGAATAGAAATTATTTTTATTTAAGATGAAGGTTTTGAAGATCTTTTGATAATGTTTTGTTAAGAACTTATTTTGATTATTTTTGGAACAATGTTTTGTGTGTTTCTTCTGAAAACACTCATATTTGTGTGTTTATGAATTTGATATTTTGAATGCTATATTTGCATGTAAATAGGGGTTTGTTTAAATTTATATGATGGAGACGATAATCTGTTATCTATGCAAGATTTCAATATCATCATCAAAAAGGGGGAAATTGTTGGGTCAAATTATTTTGACCATATGTTGAAATAGTTTGACTATTGAAATTTTGATGATGAAATGATGAATGGATTATATATGCGTCTAATTGTTTTTTATGCAAGTGTATTGAAGAACAATTTGATTAGACTTGGTTCTAATGAGGTTCATTAGACCGATTTGGCATTAGATGCACAGAGTTAGACGTGTAGTCTAACTAGCGAAGTTAGATGTGTAGTCTAATGGATTTCTGAATTAGACGTGTAATCTAACTAAGCGGTGTTAGACGTGCAGTCTATCTCGTGGAGTTATATGTGCAGTATAATGAATTCGGAATTAGACGTGCAATCTAACTCGTGGAGTTAGACGTGCAGTCTAATGAATTCGGAATTAGACGTGCAGTCTAACTCGTGGAGTTTGACGTGTGGTCTAACTCCTTCAAACAAGTCTGAAGTAGAACCGGAATTAGACGTGCAGTCTAATAGAAAGAGAAAGTTAGACGTGTAGTCTAACTCCTTCAGACAAGTCTGAAGTAGAACCGAAATTAGACGTGCAGTCTAACTCATGGAGTTAGACATGCAGTCTAATGATTTGTGAAAGTTAGACGTGAAGTCTAATTGGTGAAAGTTAGACGTGTAGTCTAACTCCTTTAGATTAGTCTAAAGTGATTGTAATTAGACGTAAGTCTAATCCCATTAGACCAGGTGGTCTAATGGATTCTTCTCTTAGACGGGGATGTTTGATTTCATTAGACGAGTTCGTCTAACTGAAATACGTCTAAAATTATGCTTAAACAGTCTACTTGAAGCTAGCACCCGCCTACCCACGTGCTATAGTTGTACGCTACTCCTGCTCCACTTTCTTGTGAAGATCAGTACGATAGCTAGACGCAACCAACCAACGAATGCCACGTAAGAGAATATCATTCACACTACTTGTTTTGCAGGTACATCCCTGAAGAATATTCGGCGCACTACCAGTTGCACTACGGCCACGATCCTTGTGCTCAGAACCTGCTGCGTACTGTGGAGGCTTTCCAATGGAAGACTGCCACGTATCATTCTGAAGATTCGACCGTTAGTCTCTGCCCAGTATTTATCAAATCTCAAGGACAACGGACGAATATCAATCACATGATTTTCGATCAACTAAGAAATACTATCTAAGAAGAACTATTGAGTAATCAATCCTTTGAATATTCAAGCCGAAGCTGCTTTCCTGATTGTACTGTGTGTAAATCAAGAGAGAGGTAGAATCAAAAACACCTTTAGCTGAGTGATATTCTTCATATTGTAAATTGAACAGAGTGTGTTTTGTTCAATAGTGAGCTAAGTGTGTGCAAACTATATTTTGATTCAAATCATATTATAGTGAATCCTTCCGGTGGTTGGAAGAAGGGGTGTCGTAGGAGAGTTTGCTCCGAACATTCATAAACAAACTGCTGTGTCTTTTCATTTCTGTCATCTTCACATTTTTCATCTTGAGTTTCAAACCTAAATAAACAATTCTGCCTTGATTCTATTTCAAGTGTTTACAAGGGTTTGCGTAGAATAGAAAGCGAATTAAATCCCTGACAAGATTTCTTTCAAACCGTTTTTCATAAGCCTTCATCAATAGTTAGACTCCCGTCTCTATTGATAAAGTCGATCCTATCATAGTACAAGGTAAAATAGAAACCGTAACCTTCTAACCAAGTTTTGTAGATCAATGAATGACCTAACTATTATAGTCGATGTTGTGTTGTTCGTGTCGACCGTTGTGCTGAAAGCGATCCTAAGTGACTAGAAACCGCAATTACAACAAGCGAACCACGACCTTGAAATCGTATTAATCGTATATATAGTTCTATTCGTGTTGAACGAGCCTTTTGTGTCGATCGAATTTTTGTGATGAGAGAATTTGCTGCTAGAATTTTTTCCGTAAAATATCGCTTTAAATCTCTAGAGTTTTTCTTTCTCTTCCTTCAATATCGATACTGGAAAAAAAGTATGGTATGATATTAATACCGATACCGAAATTATTAGTAAGGTAAAAGTATGAGATTTTCAAAATTTTGGCATATTGAGGTATCCAAAATAATATTTATTAATTAAATATATATAAATATATTATTTAAGAGTTATAAGGAAATAAATAAATTTGATATTATTTAATTACATAATCATAATTTTTGAAAATCAAATCAAAATATAATTATATTCTAATATAATTCAATATAAGAAATCTCTAGGCATTATATTTTATAAGATATAAAACTAATTTTATTTCACTATAAAGTGTTTGATTTTTTTTCAAAACAGGCCTAATGAAGTCTAATATGTTGTCAAATTCATCTAAAATACAAAATACGACTCGAAAGTGTTAGGAAATAAGTCAACAATAGTAGGTGATTGACCAAGTATTGTTAACCGTGAAAACCTCCGTTTGATATTAACTCTGTTAAAAATTAATATATGTTTCTATTCTTCACAAGTCTTCCGTTTATTTTGTAGGTATTTTAGAGAAGAATAATAAAAAATCTAATTGGAAATGAAGAAATTATACTTGCTAGCGAGGATTTTGATAGTACCGTTGGTTGGTGAACCGACGAAAAGACACATCGGACTAGGTCAACGGTCGAAAGAGAAGTCATCCGAGTCTTAAGTAGGCCCAAATGCAAGGCCAAACCCAAGTCCATGCAGCGATTGACATGCGGCCCACACGCAACCAAAAAAATCAAACCTAAAAAGCCCAAAAACATATGCAATATTCAATGACCATGTTCTTGGTATTATTTAGTTGTTCTTTCGTGAAGACCAAATACAAGGTGTGTGGAATCCCTTTGATTTTGTAAAACATTATTTTCTCTTAATATGATATGTCACCATACAGATGTTAGAAATTTAAATCCGCCAGCAATTAAACAAAATAATAACCACAAAGTCACTAATCAAATTAGAAGTACTTTTGGTCATCTAAAGCAATATTCAACTGTTCAAGCATTGGGGGAGAGGAATTTTAAGCCGAAATTTGTACGATTACTTACATATATTATTCTTTAATTTCCCTAAAAGAAAAACACACAGAGACCCCTAGAACTCCCAATTTCAATTTTTATAAATAAGAAAATTGAATTTATGTTTTTAGTATTCAAAACTAAGTTTTTTACTTTTTCATTTAGTTTTATGGATATTCATAAGTTTTGTCTAGTTTCTAAGGATACCCATAATCTCTTTAAGGAATCCTTTCTTTCTAATTCATCATTTGCATGTTCACTTTTTAATAAATTTATATATTGTAATTTTCAATATATATATCCATGTATTGTTTGTTTTGTTAAATTGATTTGATAAACTACATATTGAAAGTGAATTAAGAAATTAGAGTTCTTAAAGAATTCGTTAAATCAACATTGATAAGAAACACCCAAATTTATAAAAAGGTTTTAATTTAATAAAATTAATTTCTTAAGCCTTTGTTCGAGTACATAAATGAGGTACTTGGATTCCCTAAAAATATCATTTGAACTAATTAAAAAAGTAAATACAATTACTCAAAAAATATTCATCTTCATATTTAATTTCTTTTACTGTGAATATTATGGATGTTAATTTGTTAATAGATTTCTGTTTATATAATACGGATTAACAGTTTTGTTCAACAAACAAAAAAAACAACAAATTAACATGTTATTGGAGCTAATAAGTGTTCTTGGCCAATACCAGACCAAAAAACGATGGGTCAAAGGTTGATTTTGTGGACATGGATTGAATAAAATAAGTGAAATTGAGGAACGATGGAGATCTTCTGGTCATGACATAGTTTTCGACCTAGAACACATGTCATAGCCTGTTTTTAGACTGTATTTTGAAGGGCCGCCAATGAATTTCAGCCTGGTGAACTTTTTGAACGAAAAAAGTAGCCAAAAATAGCCAGTCGACCTGGGTTTTTTTGCAAGCTTTGCATTTGACTGTGAATGTGTACATACTACAAAATAATGACAGATCATATAACAGGTATATCAGATGCATATAGAATCTAGTACTACAAAATAATGACAGATCATATAACAGATATATCAGATGCATATAGAATCTAGTTCATCTTCTCAAGCTTAGCAGTTGTTTTAAGATACTACATCTTGTTCAGATATACACCATATTGAATTGATAAAAATCAATTCTTAAAATTTTGCATCTTAAATCTATCTAAAATCTTATCAATGTTCTTTTATGTAGTATAATAAGCATATCAGATCTATCTAAAGTTCTATGTATGTACTCAAATTTTCACAAGTCTTTTATTTTATTGAAAGAACATTTCTTAAACCATTCTCGTATGGAGTATAACATCATAATGTCATTATCAATGAATATTATGTCATCCACATACAAGACTAAGAAGACTACCTTACTTCCACTAAACTTCTTATAAACATAAGGATCCTCTTCGCTTCTAATAAAATCAACCTCTTAGATATTTTCATCAAATTGAAAGTTATAACTCTTGTATATTTTCTTGTGTCATTAAATAGACTTATTAAGCTTGTATACTTTCCTAGTATCATTTGGATATTCAAAACCTTCAATTTATTTCATATATACATCCTTTTCGAAAAATTATATAGAAAAGTGGTTTTAACATCCATTTATCATATCTCATATTCATAATATACGATAATAACTAGAATAATCCTAATGGATCTAATCATGACAACTAATGAAAATATCTCGTTATAGTCAATACCATGAATTTATCTAAACCTTTAACAACTAGACTCACCTTTTAAACATATACATTTTCATACGTATATCTTGCAGATCTATCAAGTCACATACGTAATTTTCAAACATCGAATATATTTCGGACCTAATCGCGTCAAACTATTTATTAGAGTATGGACATGTCACTCCTTGTTCATAGGTAGAAAGTCATTATGTTTTTGCATAAGAACATCAAGGTTTACATTCAAGATGAAATTATGATAACGTCTCTATTGCACCCTTGACCTTTCTGATCTATGAGTAGTTTCAACAATTGAATCTTGAACATTATCCACAATTAATTATAGATCTTCTTGTTTCGGAAATTGAATACCCTACCTTCAAACGTAATCATTTCATCATTGATATCATCCGTGTTTTCTTATTGAGTTTATTTCTCTTCAACATCTGGAACTATATAGTTAAGATGATTATTTCTCACACTTAATTTTTTGGAAAATAACTATCTTTAAAAAAAGACATTATCCCAGGTAACAAAAACACTTTTCTTAGTTAGATTGTAGAATTAATATTCAAAACTTCTTTTTGAATACCCTATATAAAATTATTTATCTAATTTTAGGACAAACTTATTTATTTATAAACGTTTTACATAAACATCCCATTCATATATTTCACAAAAGATAATTTTGGAACTTTTAAGTCCATATTTCATATGGAGTTTTGTCTACGGTTCCATATTATATATGGAGTTTTGTATACTATTCTTGACGAAGTTCTGTTAATGTAAGTATAGAGGTAGTGAGGGTGTATCTCAAAAGGATATTATGATATTACCAACACTTATCATTAATCAGATCATGTTTATCAAAGTCATGTTTCTTCTTTAAGGCACATTATTCAAACTTGATGTTTTTTTTTTATAGATAATATGTTACTATTCCACAATTTTGAAATGGTGATCAAGTTCATTGCTTATATACTCACCACCACGATCAAATCGAAGTGTATTTTTATTTTCTTGTCACTTTGTGTCTATACTTCATTTAACATATTCATCCTTTCAAACATCCTTTAAAGGTAGTCCTTTCAAAGGACTCTAGTAGTTCAGTAGTCCTTTCAAACATCCTTTAAAGGTAACCTTGTCATCTTGACCATCATAAATGATTCACATTATTCATAATCCATGTTTTTTTTCTATAAGTCCATCTTTATGGATTCTTTATGTGATTCGCAATATTAATATTTTGATTTAATCGACAATGTCAATTTAAACCTTATTGAAACTATTTGATTTTGTCTTTTATTATTTATATTATAGTAGTTTGTTTTGAGATCCAACACAAAATTCAAAATCAGTGTATGTTTAAACTTTTTGCAAATCTTGTTTATTTTTAACCTACAAATTATAAATAAAATACTTAATAGCTCATTTATTATATTATTTATTTACCACTTTTATTTATTTTATTTGGTCTAGTTTTAATTTTATTTAATTATTTTGAAATTATATATTAATAAATTTATTTTTAATTCACTCTAAATATAAATAAATTTGAGTTTTAAGATCGAAATAGTATATAATTTAATTTGATAATTTTGTTTATACTGTAAAAATAATTAAAAGTAATAATAAAATTAACATTTAATTTAAATATTATTTTAATATAAAAAATTTCTTGTAAAATAAAACATATATAACACATTTAATAAAAGTAAATAAACTAAAACATTGCACACACAAAATAAAATATTTATATTAAAAAAAAACTGCATTAAACAAACACAATTACATAATATTACTTAAGAGGCTCCATTAAAAGTTTTCTTTTGCAGTACAATCTTAAAAAACACACAAACTTGAACAACACAGAAAATATAAAACTTAGACAACATTCTAAAACAAAACACACAAACTTGCTTAGAAAACATAAATCAAACAAACACAACAACATCACAAACAACATAACATAGTAGTTCAGGAGGCCTCATCAGAAAGGGCTATTTATCATGCTTAAAAAACCCTTGTAACAGCCTTACACACCAAAGGATTCTTCATTTCCATTGACATCTTGAGAACCTCAGTCAAATCCACATCATCCTTAGAGACCCACTCAAAGTTCTGAAGAAGTACAGCCAACCAAATATGAACCGTAGCCAAACCCATAGTTTTCCCAGGACAGACTCTCCTTCCTGAACCAAAAGGAGCAAACCTCATATCAGACCCCATAACAGACACTTCCTGTTCAATGAATCTCTCTGGCCTGAACTCCTCTGGCTCGGACCAAATACCCTTGTCATGTGCTATGGCCCACATATTCACCATGGCGGTGGTCCCTGCAGGGACAAAGTACTGCCCAACATGTGTGTCGTGGATTGCAAGACGAGCCCATGAAAGGAGGGGGCCTGGAGGGTGCATTCTAAGAGTCTCTTTTACGATGGCTTGGAGGTATGGCAGGTTTGGAATATCAGATTCCATTACTGCCCTCGAAGAGCCAATAGTTGATTCAATTTCAGAAAGAGCTTTGGCTTGAATGTCTGGATGAAGAACTAGTCTTGCTAGAATCCATTCTAATAGAATTGCAACTGTGTCTGTTCCTCTAAAAACCATTTCCTATATATTCATTGACAAAGATTATTTATACAAATGCTATCTTCAATTATTCTGTAAATAAAAAACTTATATATAGAAGCAAAGAAATATATATATATATATATATATATTAAAAAAATGTATAATACAAAAATTTTAAAGAAACTAATAATTTGTTACGACTTCAATAAAATAAAAAAATGAGAGATAAAGTTGTAAAAAAAACTCAAAGGCCAACACAATTACGAAAATCTCCTAACTATTTTCATTTCTTGTATATAATAAGGGTTGGGTAGTGAACTCAAGAAAGAGGATTCTAAGTAAGAAAATACTAATTAGAAAATTTTGAAAAGATATAAGAAAGAACATTACCCATAGAACAGCGACCATATCAGATCGGGTGATCTTGCTCTCTCTCTCAAGATCAAGAAGAACATCAACAAAGTATCCATGATTATTGTCATGCTCAGTAACCTTGCTGTGATCGTCTATGATCTTTCTAACGAACCCATCCACTCTAGAAACTAGTTTCCTACTTCTCCTTCTCACACCTTGAACATCAAGCCACCCCAGAATTGGGAAATGATCGCTCCAATTGAATGTCCCTAGTAACTTGTATCCTTCACTTACAAATCCCTCTACTTCCAAACCGTCCCCATTTTCACCAAAATCATAATACTTTCCAAAAACGGTCATCATCATGTTATTCAATGAACCAAAGTGAAGAACTTGCTTGATCTCAACATCCCCTTTTAGCTCCATTTGTGTTTTTACCTGTGTAAAGAAAGACTCGTTTATAACTAATTAATTGTCTTTTATACTCATATCATTTAAAGAAATGGAGTATTCTTACTTGTGTGATCATCTGATTACAGATCTCCTTACGGAATCCTTCGGCACAAGCTATTTTCTTGGGGCTAAACATGTAAGTGGCTGAAATCCTTCTTAGCTCCCTCCAGTATTCTCCAAAAGGAGCAAATCCCATTGCCCGATTAAACAGGAGCTCGTAAGCGGATTCCTTAATGGGTCGATCAGCGAAGGCAGAACTGCTGAGAATGTCCTTAGCCGAACCCGGATCACTTGAAATAACAAAACGGGTGAACCCAACCGAAAAGGCCATTAGTGGAACAGCCTTTAAGGTTTGAGAAAGATGTGCAAGTTTTCTATGAGTCAAAGAACTCATAAAAGTGAAAATGAGTCCGATGAGGGGGAATCCTGAGGGTCCGGGAATGGGGGCACCGGTTTTTGCTTTGGAAAGAGCCCATGCAAGACCACCCGGGACTAGCCAGAATCTGAAAACAGCGGTTAGGATAGCGAGAAAGAGGAAAAGTTGGACGCTGAGCAAGGTGGAGGAGGAGTCATCTGGTAGAACAAAGAGGCCTACTCCAGAAGACATTTTTTTTTGTTTGTTAAGAGAGAGATATGGATGTATGAAGTGATGATGATAGAAGGAAGGGGGTAGTCGTATTTATAGGGAGAGCAAACCGAAAGTATAATTTTGAAATTTGATAACATTCAATTTATTTAAAATGAAATTAAACTAAACTAAACAATTTTATAGTTATAATTAAAAGGAGAACTCACTCAAAAGTTTTATGATTAACTAAATTCCAAGAAATGAAAATATTAATTTTTAAAGCATCTCTTAAAGAATCAAATTAAAGATTTTTTATTTTCTTTAACATCTTAAGAGTCTAGTCAGCTCCACGTTATTATTATGGGGACTCATTAAAATATCTGAAAAAAGCAGAGTCATGCAAAGGATGTAAATATTTTAATATTTTTTTTAGACTACTCTACAAAAACAGAAGCCATGCAAGGATGCACGTAGTTAATTTTCTCTGAGCCAGAGACATGCAAGGATGCACGTAGTTAAATTTCTTCATACATGACAGAGCCTCCAGAAAAAACCTCTCTAGCCTCCACCAAAAGGATGTAAATATTTTAATATTTTTTTTAAACTGCTCTACAAAAGCAGAGCCATGCAAAGAGGCACGTAGTTAATTTTCTCTGAGCCAGAGCCATGCAAGGATGCACGTAGTTAAATTTCTTAATCACTACAACAAAAAAGACTTATGCCGACGCTTAAAAAGGTTTCTCCCAACCCTTAAAAGCGTCGCCAAAACTGTCACCGACGCTTATTCTTGCGTCGCCGAAAGCAGGGTGGGCGCATGTTTTAACCACGCTTATTTAAGCGTCGGTAATATTAATTTAAGGGTTGACAAAAGACAGTAGATTTAACAACGCTTATTTAAGCGTTGCTAATATTAATTCAAACGTCGCCAAAAGCCCATATTTTTTTAATTGATTTTAATTTTTTTTTAGATGTTATTTGAATATTTTAATTTCTTTTATAAATCAAATGAAAACAACATAATTCAAATATAATAAAGAAATTCAATAATTTATTAAAAAACATTAATTAATTAACTTAAATCTATTTGTTAGACAATAATAGTCATAATGAAACAGGAAAAAAAATACAGGAAAAAAAAAATACAGCAGTGCAACAACAATAAATAGTATGTTGCTCAATTATTTGATTGTACCTGAATAAATCACCTAAAAAAAACAATGTGGTACCAAATAATATATAAAATTAAAATTATAAGTTCTGAAATAAAAATTTAAAGATTGAGCTACTTGGAGTAAAAATCCCTTTTAAGTTGCAAAAAAACATACCATTCAACGTCTTCATTGAACACAATTTTAACTTTTGTACCAATCGAAAACTTGTCTAGTTCATGACCATATCCATTTGGTGGTACCTACCTGATCAAATTGGTGGTACCTGATCAAAGGATATAATAGTGAAACAACAAGCAAGAGACAATAGTAAGAATCATATGCACATATTTCCATATATGACATAAAAAAATGAACAAGTAAGAAAACTTTAGACATACTTATATTTTATAATTGTAATACAGATTTTTAAATTATCTATATAGGATTGAAACACGAAATCTACTAACAAACAGAAAAACCAGCATTTTTTTGCGGAACAAAATTATGAGAGGAATATGTCAATAAGCAGAGATTAAAAATGCAAAATTTTTCATGATAATAACACTGTCATGAGAATATATAGTAGCCTTTCTAATTTTGTGGTGTTTTCCTTTTATGTTTCAAAAAATTGGAATGAGAAATACTACAACTGTAGTGCCAGACCAAATTAAGGAATGTCATTCCATCTTTAATGGTATTAAGCCCTTTTCTTTTTTTCTTCAAGCCCATTATAATTTGCTAATATTCAAACAATCCTGTGAATTATGTCTAATAATTCAAATTCCATGGGCTCATAATCTAAACCTATATTCAAGAAAAGGGAACACAGTAAATCATCATTTATATAGGCAAAATACCACCTTCAACATTAGATACAAGCACAATTATTTCAAATAAGAAAGAAAATAAGTGGTAGAAAAATACCTTAAGTAGATTCATTTCTGCACAAAGTGGAAGATGTCTCGAAGGCTCCCTCTGTCAGCCAACAAAGATTACAATTTATTTATTTGTGCTTGCATCTTTTCTTAGTTAACAACCATCTTGTTCAATTCTTGTTTTATATCATTAATCAAATCAGCCTTAGTATTATCTAACCATAGAACAAAGACATGGAAGATAATAATAATAAATTAATTTCATCCATTACCAGTAAATTGCATTTGACCTGATCAGAACACATAAAAAACATAGCAATATATAATAAATTGGTGAAGAAGAATAGCACCTCGTTTCAAATATCCAGCAGCAAAGAGATCCTTGAAGTAATGCACAATAAACAAGATTTGGATCTTCAATTCACAGTCCAAGAACAATACACTATTTTATTTTTTCCTGCTTGGTCAAATATTCAAAATGAAAAGTACAGTAATGACAAAGGAACGAAAGCGAGTATTCTTCTTCTTCATTTTGTTTGTTAATCAGAAACAATCAACCTTAATGCAACCTAAATATTAAAACACTTAACAATTCTCACCTGAAAGCATTTTGATTGAAATGAGGGCTCATAATGAGAGGTTGTGATAGCCTTCCTCAAGAAAAAAAGCCTAGTCTAAAGATTGAAGAAAGAAATCTAAAGCCTAGTCTAAATATTGAAGAAACAAATCTAAAGCCTACTTTTCTCTACTGTGTCACTTTGTTCAGATGTAACTTTACTAAAACTCTGTTGTAGAATAAAATATTAATGAATTATAATTTGACTCCACATATAAATACTAGGTGGATATTTGGTCCAATATATCTTACTTTTCAAGAAGTTTTTTTTCTTAATAATAGAATTTTTCTGGAAATTTGAAGAATAACGAATTCATTTGAAAACATCTTTTCTCACCCGGATGTGGATCTACAAGGGATGACGTTTGAAAATGGAAAAATAAACACAGAGATCTGAAAGTGGTACCTTTTCGAAGCTCGTTGATTAATATGCAGGAGGAATATCTTGTTCTATAAAACTTTCTAAATCTTTCATTTTCTTCAGCACTTCAAATCTTTGTAGACCCTGTTAAAACTGCACATCCAACACATCAACACTACTAATTACCAGAAGAAGTACAAAATGGAACATTAGTTTGTTTTCATACACAACCAGAGTTGTCTCTTCCTTATTCTGGATATATCTCCTCCTATAATATATATTTGTAATGAAAGTGCATCCATACTAGACATACCCAAAGCTCGAATTGTCACATACCTGTTCAAGGGTTTCCCGTTCCATTCACATAGATATATCCAAAGCCCTTTGGTCTGTAGAAAAAAAGAGAGCATAATCTTCCTGACCAAATGAAATCTGTAACTAGGCTGGTTGGGTTGTACATACGTTTCTTTCTATTGATATGATCCAAGTAATTTACTGAATCTTACAATACACAATCATAGACATTGTAGAAATATTCAGCCTATAGAGAATGCAATCATGTCAAACACACAATGATCTCTCCCTTCTTCAACTATCAAATCCAGTTTTACCAACTAGATCTTACTAACATACACTTTCAAAAACAAAACAAAAATCACAGTAACCAACATACCTGATGGCTTAGTGTTGTATTAGAGTGAAGACCTGCAATTTAAAAAAATGAAAAGAAGAATATCTAAGTAGGAGAAATAAACGTATTGAGATTCTAACAATGCACTCTAAGTGGATGTTCTTCACAGTAGGAAAACAAACAAATTGCGTAACTTTATAATAGAAATTTTCTAAGCACAACAAAAACTTAATAATATAAATTTTCTGAATAACAAATTCATTTGGAAACATCTTTTCTCCTCCGGATGTGGATCTAGAAGGGATGACATTTGAAAACGGAAAATAAACACAAAAATCCAGAAGTTATACCTTTTTGAAGCTCAGTGAGTGAAGAAATAAATTTAAGGTTTCTCAGCATAGATTGTGAGCTATTGAGAACGAATACACACCTGGAGAACAAATGCTTTCCTTGAGAACGAATGCTCTGATCGTTGCTTGATAATTGATCCGTTTGCAATCGAGTAGATACATGGATTCGAATGTAGATGGTTTTGGGAGGGTCGCGGTAGAAGAATAGATTAGAAGAGATTCAAAGAAAGAAAGAGTGTAGAAAAAGAGAGAAGAGAGATTAGAGGGATCTAGACTTTAGAGAGAGAAGTGGATATGAAATTAGTGAGAAACCCTATCCACCCCTCATCTTAAAAATGATCCGCGAGAGCTTACCCGTCCGAATTTATAACCCGCGAAAAAAATATAAAAAATTAAATTATAAAATATAAATGTTGCCAAAACCATTTTTTCTTCTTACTTTTACCGACCCTTATTAAGCGGTGGTAAATATGGGTCATCAAAGATATATTTTGCTGTAGTGAATGCATGACACATATTATGTATGGCCTCCACCAAAAACACACACCTCTCTGGCCTCCACCAAAATTCTCTCTCTGGCCTCCACCAAAAACACTTGTCATGTATTATGGCCCACATATTTACCATGGGCGGATTCAAGTATATGGTGGGTGGTACAAATTCTCAAAGAGATGGATTAATGGATTTAGAGATTGAAATCAGTTACAACCATTGAAGACACAAGATTGGTGTCAATTTAACAAACTGAGTCTTGGATTGTTTTGCTACTGTGTCAGTCCATTTTTAGAATTTTCATGTATTAATTAATTGGAATTATATATATATATATATATATATATATATATATATATATATATATATATATATATATATATATATATATATATATATATATATATATATATATATATATATATTATAATATGGGGTTGAAATATGTTTCATAATTACTTGGTTGATGATAGAGAGATAAACTTAAAATTATGTTGATTTGTATTTATGTTTAGTGTAATTTATTTTTATTGTATGTCTAACTCTAATGTTAAATATTTAACCTAATATTGTTCTATGCATACCCTATTCTAAATCCTCTCTATAGATAGGGAAATAATGATGGATACAACAAAGATATTTTTGTCTAATAACAATTTTGAGAGCTTTTTGAGTGTTATGATGAATGTGAGTACAACGTGAGAGAGACAAACTAACAATTTACACTAAAATGAGTTCTTCGAAGAATCTTGATGAGTCTTAGAGCATTTTTTAATTGACTTTGATCATCTTTTTATGTGACTACATGGTTTGACATTAGTGACCAAGAATCTTGATGAGTCTTAGAGCATTTTTTAATTGACTTTGATCATCTTTTTATGTGACTACATGGTTTGACATTAGTGACTTTTAAAGAATAACGCATTAGATGTTCACCTAACTTTAAACATGGTCATAGGCGCTCATGACTCCGCTCATGACTCCGTTAGGCGGGATTAATACTCTCTTTTATTAAAATCAAATAAATAAACTTAAATATATTAGTTGTGTCGTTATTGTATTTGGAGATTAAATTAAAAGAAATATGTAGTCCAATAATAATTGTTGATGTTTGATAAGAAGGAGAAACAATTTCAAACAACACCAGTTTTTTAAGTCTGTCAAGGTAAATGTTATACCACAGAAATTTGAAAAACTTCATAACCGACAAAGAAGTCTTTATGGAATAAAGACTCAATAAAGTGAAGTCACATAAATTCTATCATAATCCAATTATAAATGTGACTATGATTCTTAAGATTAAGATTTTAATTTTATTTATTTCATTTTAAAACACCCATTAATTATAATAATGTTTCTCGTCCTTTTTTTTTTTTTTATTTCTATGAGCTCTTTAAGATCAAATTATTTCTTCAAACTTCGAAATTTAAAAAATTTCCTTTCAAATAATACATTTGAAAATGTCCTTTTAACTAGATAAATATTTTTTTTTTTAATTAAAGTAGAACTAACATTACACTCTACCGACATGATCCCTCACTAGATAATCAATTATAGAAGAAGAAATTACATCATTAATAAAATAATACAAACAAAATAAATGAGATTTTGAAAACTATATTCAAACTTTATCAAAATATATAATTATCCAAAGTGTTCAATAATTTCAAAACCAAAACCCATATTTTAATACTAGGGGCATTTTTATCAAAATAAAAATGAATAAAACTAAAATAAAATAACGTTATTTTGAAAATGCACGGGAACTAAGTTCGGACCTGATTTTTCTTTAATGAGAATACGTAGGCAGTCTACACTAGTTTTGGTCCAACAAAACCAAAAGATAAAATTCAAACATAGTAATCATAACTACGTTTGATCCTAATTTTTATTTGTTATGAGAATTCTTAGGCAACCTAATACTAGGCTCGGTCCAAATAAATTCAAAATAACAAAAACTCTTTTTCAACACTAAATGGAATTCTTATTAAGATAAAAAAAGGTTCAAAACTAAACTAAAAACAATGACACCTTTATCAACTCTCATGAAAATTGAACCCGGTCTTTCTATGTTATGACATTACATAAGCAATCTCACATAAGGTGCAGTTAAAAAAAATATGTTTTATTCACAACTTCAAGGAATGACGATGACCTTTAAACCCTCTAGCTTAAAAGCGCTTAGTGGAAAAAGATAAAATTTGGAATAATGATTCAAGAAACGAGAAAAATATGGGAAAAGTCATATGTTCCATTTATTTTCTCTAGACGAGTCAATGTAACTATGTTGGGATCGGTGTTACCAATAGAGAGTAGGGTCTGATAATTGTTAACAACTTACGATAAACTCTTCGATAATAATATTGTGATGGATTAATATATGTTTTTATTCTTCGCAAATCTTCCAAACTCTTGATACAAATTCAAGTGCAAAAGTGTTCGTCAGATGTAAATCTTTACATAACTAAATGTAGAATGGCAAAAACTAAAGAACACCAGGATTTATGGATGTTCGAAAATAAAACTTCTACATCACCCCTTCTTCCACCTCTAAGTAATTTGATCGTGGCCGTACCGAATAGGTAGTGCGCCGAATATCCTCTAATCTTGTTTTGTACTAGAAATATATATTTGAGAGATATCCGCGTAAGTGAAATTAATTCATTGGATAGAATTAGTTGGTTTGTTAGACTGCATAGAAGTATGTGGAGAAGACAGTAGAAAGATCGTGGTTGGAAAAATGCTTTCTTCAGACGGTTGCTAAAGTAAGGCATTAGACATACTTCTTTAAACCACGTCTAAAGGTGTTAAACGTCCTCGTCTAACTACGCATTCTTTTAGACTGCGTCTAAAGGAGTTAAACATCCTCGTCTAATTATGCTTCCCTTTAGATAGCGTCTAAAGGGGTTAGACGGCCTCGTCTAACTACGCTTCCCTTTAGACAGCGTCAAAAGGAGTTAGACGACCTTATCTAACTATGCTTCCCTTTAGACAGCGTCTAAAGGAGTTAGACGTCCTCTTCTAACTACGCTTCCCTTTAGACTTCGTCTAAAAGAGTTAGATGTCATCGTCTAACTACACACTCGTTTAGACCGCATCTAAAGGAATTAGACGTCATCGTCTAACTACGCTTCCCTTTAGAAAACGTCTAAAGGAGTTAGACGACCTCTTCTAACTACGCTTCCCTTTAGACAACGTCTAAAGAAGTTAGACGTTCTTGTCTAACTATGTATTCCATTAGACCGTGTCTAAAGGAGTTAAACGTCCTCATCTAACTACGCTTTCCTTCAGACAATGTCTATAGGAGTTAGACATCCTCGTCTAACTATGCATTTCTTTAGACCACGTTTAAAGGAGTTAGACATCCTTGTCTAACTATGTTTCCCTTTAGACATCGTCTAAAGGAGTTAGACGTCCTCGTCTAACTACGCTTCTCTTTAGACCGCGTCTAAAGGAGTTAGACAACCTCGTTTAACTATGTTTTTCTTTAGAGCACGTCTAAAAGAGTTAGACATCCTCGTCTAACTACGCTTCCCTTTAGACCGCATCTAAAAGAATTAGAAGTCCTCGTCTAACTATGATTCCCTTTAGACATCGTCTATAGGAGTTAGACGACCTTGTCTAACTACGTTTCCCTTTAGACATCGTCTAAAGGTGTTAAACGACCTTATCTTACTACGTTTCCCCTTACACCGCATCGAATTAGTTAGAAGACCTCGTCTAACTATGTAAGACATCTAAGATACTCTAGTTCAGATCGCGTCTAAGGTAGCACTGTCTTTAGATTTGTTTCTGCACAAAATAAATAGACCACTCAGCTAAATTTAACATAGATTATAAAAATAATTTCAGCATTAAATAAACTTATTCCTTAGTTTATTTTTACAAAGTAATTTGACCCAACAATTTCCCCCTTTTAAATGATGTTAAAACTTAGTTAAAAGATTAGAAAAAGGTACATAATCAATAAACAACAAAAGTTTATATATATTAGCAAAAGATCTGGGGAAGATAAATATTTAATAGAGATTGTCCATAAACTACAAAAGTTGGGTCTTTTCCTATCCATTTCTATTCTTGATTCCCCTGAGCCTCATGCCACTTCTTTCACCCTTTTTGACATCATCGGAAAGGACGAAATCCTAATCGTCTCTTTGAGCTCTTTGAAGTGTCTGATTTCTTCTCTTTAGCTTTAGTCTTCCTACCCTAAGAATATAGTCAAGAACTCTTTGATAGTCCAGAACTCTAGAGGACTTAATGAGGACCCCATGGTATACATTTTGAAGGACAGAAGGCAGCAGCATGCTGAGCGGGGCACCATACCCATGTGGCCTCCCTCCTTGGATAAGTAGAGATCATCTCTACCAAATTTTTGAAAAGGATTTTCAACCAGTTGATTGTTGTTCCCCTAGTAATAGCAATCATTATCTCGAATAGCTTTTTTGAGTAGAAGTTGGAGACGCCCTTAGCCAAAAGGGCCATGGAGATGATATCGTCAAGGATGGAGAACTCAACTTTTAATGCAAACTTTGGTCCATGAGTATGGACAGGGATATGATTCCCTTAGGAAGATGTTTCTGAGAAGGCAAGCCTCATTTTAGATAAGGTTTCATCAGAAGATGTGGGGAACTCAGTTAACCCCTCCGTCGGGAGATTGAAGAATTGAGCGAAAGATTCTTCACAGAACCAAACATGATCTTCAAAAAATTTTGCAACGACAATCCTTTTGTCGTATTTAATTTCAAATTTAAAGAATTTATGAACTTCAGGTTCATGAATGATGAAAGGTGCTCCAAGGAATTTCTCTAATCCTGAAGTTTTAAGAGTATCGAACATTGTGACCATTTCTGGAATAACCAAAGTGGATACGGAATCGAAGTCCACTTGAAGAGTGGACGAAGCAAGATAGCTCATTTCTTAATTAAAGAACGAGTAGAGGGAGTGCTAAAGGGTTTAGAAACCTAATAGTCATAAGAGTTTTTCTTAGTGAGAGAAATTAAAACACTTATTCAAAATCACATAGAAGATAAATGGTCTGTTTAGATGAATTACTCTTTTTTCTACGGTGTGACTGACAACGGATTAATAAAATCATAATAATAAATTGAACTGTCATTTAATGTATAAAAGAGTTTTCCCAATAATAGTCATGATCAAAAGACGTCAATTAAAAGCTATCATAAAATTTATCATAATTTAAGAAGGTGGAAGGACATAAGCCTTCAGATATATTAGTCATATTTTTAACATTCTGGGCGGGAAATGTACATAAACGGCTTATGAAATCTTGACCAGTTGTCCTATGGTTGAAGATGAATCGTCCAAGGGTACACGTAGTTAGACATCTAACAAGCTATCTACATATCTTATGTCTATGATGGGTAGACGTCTGTTTAGACGGCGTCTAATCACGCACGTCTAAAGGCACTTTAGACGTCTATTTAGACGACGTCTAACTATGCGCGTCTACAAGCGCTTTTGACATCTATCTAACAAGTAAATGTCTAACCAGACTTAGTTTTCAAGTTTCTTAAGCAAGTATTCGTCTAAGTATGGAGTTCCTTTAGATGACTGATCTAACCAATTAAGACCTCTGTCTACATATGTCTATCCAGTCATTAAGACAACAAATTCCCCCTCAATTCATGCACATATAATTAAATCAATTTAATTTAGATCAACAAGTCCTAAGATATTTCTAAAGTAAGAAAACTTAGTCTCGGGGAGTGGCTTCGTGAACACGTCTGCCACTTTTTGTTCGGTTGGGACATATTCAAGGAAAATATGCTTCTAATTGACATGCTCCCGGATGAAATGATGTCTAATTTCGATATGCTTAGTCCTAGAGGTCAACATTGGGTTGTATTTTATCGCAATAGCGCTGGTGTTGTCGAAAAAAATGGGAGAATGTTCTGCCTCAATGTCGTAATCCCTTAGCTGTTGTTGATCATAACCGTATGTTTTTACTCAAGGGTAACATTCTTGTGCCCATGCCAAACCTTGTTTATACATGTTAGAATTTGTCTTAGTCATTATCATTATCCTTATAAGTCTATAAATGGGCCTCATTCTCTATAAAAAAAAATATCTATATTTTCTCATATTCTTCTATAATAGCCAATTCAAAATATACATTCACCAACTTCAAATGAGGTATCTGTTTTTGAATCTTAAACCCTCATTTCATTCTAGCCACATTTAGATTTAGGATAGTATTGTTTGATATTTGAAAAAGAATGGTATATTGATGTAAAGAACTTCTTGAATTTTCCAGCCAAACTATGATTATCCATATTGAGCTACATGAAAAGTTTGGGCTACAAAGAACGCCACCTGACATAAGATACATATAACACTCTAGCCAAGTAAATCCCAAAATATTATGGGCAAATTCATTCTTGAAAAGCCTCCTAAATATAAGGCCAATTCTGTCTACCATAAACATCTCTTAGTAGCATCTAGCTGTTAACATGGTATACAATAATTCCTTTTTTTTATTTATTAAAAACAACTATTTTTTTCTTCATTCATATTAGTGTTGTAATTACTAATAATGTTTTTTCCTTTTTTTAGATTTTCTCAAGAAAAATGCAGACTAGTAAATAAATACCTAATTGATTTTAAACATGGCAGTATGATTGGAAATATATAATATTCGAAATGTGAAGGCACTAATCCGTTAATAGAAGAATCAAGAATTGCTTCCATGTTTCTTTGATGGAAGAAGAAACGGGGTTGGACCGTTTGTAATGGAAGCCTTCATTGTATTTGGGATGAATGGAAAGAGAAGATATATAATTTGGGAATGAAAGTCACAAGTTGGATGAGCGGCGCAAGGAAAAAACTAGGTTTATATATATATAACACGAGCTAATCAAACAACAAATACAAATATAAAGTTCAAACTCAATTTTATAATCGAGCTATTCGAACTCGACTCGAGCTGGGTCAAATCGACTTCGAGCCGAACTTTGACCGAGTTACTCACGAGCTACTTACGAGTAGTTTGAAGAATCGTTCACACCCCTAGTCTAATTATCACCATAATTTATAAAAATTACTCGCTTAATAATCCGTACAATGAACCTTTATATGAATTTCAACATGACAATAGACTCGAAATTTATTAAGGGAATAAATATAAAATTAAGGAGTGAAAATGAGTGTCTACAACTATTGTTGAAACAAATGAGGCGACAATTGATCTCATACGGCTAACGTTGACGGTAAAGAGAAGGTTTGGTGTCATTTATCTTTTATAACCATACATTTTGTTAATTCTCTAATTTTGGATTAGATTTACTTTATAACTGTATATTAGAAATTCCCTTAGTATATGATAATAAGAAGATGGTTGCTTGGAGGTCACGAATGTCCAGGATGAGAAATTACTAGTGGAAGGACTACTTAAGGTGAGTTATTTATTTATTTATTTTGTCCCTTTAGACATTCTTTTCTTTCATGCCTGATTTGTTACATTTGCAGCATGGAACACCAATTAGTTGGTTACGGTTGTGTTGATGAAAAATATGTTCATATCAAATCCTAATAAAATTGAAGACAAAAATATTACTTAATTTTGTGTGGAAGAATTAATGTTCAAAAAGAAAACCGAAAAATAAAAGAGTTAATCCAAATGATTGATTTTGATTGGAGAATGAAAATGTAGTTGCCATGTCATTGATCCATGTCTTCAAAATGACATCAAAGGAGCTTGGAAGAAAGCACAATATCCAAGAGAAAAATAAGAAAGAAGAGGAAAAGTTAATTTGAATTCAAGGTTGCCTAACCAAAACGAAAGTGACAATACACTCCTAGAAATTTACATATTAGGAAATTGTGGTAAACATTTCATATCTTCTATTTGACTTATCATAAAACTATAATTTTCTGGATTTTGATTATTTAATTAAATCTCAAGAGAGCCCTATAATATTGAGCTAAAATTCAAAATGAGTTCAGAGATATTTATTTCTCAAGTTAGGTTATCCAATAGAGCATTCAAGTTTTTGAGTTTTGAGTTTTTCTTGTAAATCTTATTGTACCTTTTGTCATATTTAGACATTACATATACATTCCTCTCTTTGATTTGTATTAACAATTTAACTTCACAATTTTCTCATAGTGATAGCCTTACTTTGTCTTGTCAAGTAGATATATGTATTTTCTCTACTTCAGTTTTACGTGTTTGACAATCAATAACTTCTAGGATGCACTTCAATACTTATTCTAGCAAAGGTAAGGTATTCTCCTCCTCTTGTAATTGGGTCCATGTATAATGGTTTCTCTAATAAACATGCAAAATAACTTAGAGCTTCTGCATTATATATGTGTTGGTATGTTCCCAAGCTTAAACCATATCTGGGTTGTTTCTTTTGGTTTCTTAGCATGTTCAAATCTTCATACCATCTCTCCAACTTCATACAGTAGGATATAATATAAGTATGTCCATGTTTCAGAATATCATCAAATGTTTGATCCCTTCTTGAACGACAAAAAATAGAGATCATGTATGTTTACAGAAACCTTCTCTAGTCCAATCTCCTCCTATTATTTCATTAAGGATTCCTTGGTGATTGAGAATGATACTCTATTCTTTCCTATGTAGTTTCCAACCAATATATTTCATACCTTAACACATTTTTCCTTCACTTCAGTTGCCAATTTAAATTTAAATGGAGAATTGAGTACCTCCAATTTTGTTTTAACATCGCCTAAGTCGATTTTTCCTTTATAAGCATGATCATCTACTTTCTTTCCTGTATAATTTTTCTAGACTTCGTTTACTCTCCGACTGAAATTGCTCCTATAATTTTTCTAGACTTCATCAGATCCCTCATTGTTTTGATAGATCAGTTTACTATCTTTTCATACTCTTCCTTCTTTAGTAGATTCCAGTCATTAAGATAATGTACATTCAATTGGACGGTTGTTTTCTACATTTGCGTGCATCAGGAGCTTTGTGATTTTATTTTTTTGTCCAAAGAGATTTGCTCTTTCATTGCAACTAATCTTCCAAATTCATTCTTTCTTCCCTTATTTTCGTGCTACATTTTCATCAGAATTTTTATCAATAATTGATTCTTTACTTTTGTTGTATTCCTATTTTTTCCAGATAATTTTTCAGCAATCCTATCAATTTCCTTTTCAGTTACCATCCATCACAAATTATCTGACTTCTTTATCCTCATTATCTTTTTTTCTTCCCACTTTAATAAAGAACATTACACAGCCACAAAATAGAGTAATTACAGAATATGTTACAACAGAAACTCTAGCTATTATAGTACAAGGTAAACTAAAAATCGTAATCTTCCAACCAAGTTTTGTAGATCAATGGACGACCTAACTATTAGAGTCGATATCGTGTTGTTCGTGTCGACCGTTGTGCTGAAAGCGATCCTAAGTGACTAGTAACTGCAATCACAACAAGCAAACTGCGACCTTGAAATCGTGTTGATCGTGTACATATTTCTATTTGTGTTGACCATGTTCTTGGTATTCTTTACTTGTTCTTCGTGAAGACCAAATCCAAGGTGTATGGAATCCCTTTGATTTTGTAAAACATTGTTTTCTCTCTCGATATAACTCTAATTCAGCTATGAAATATGATATGTCACCATACTGTAAAAAATTTAAATCTGCCAGCAAAACCACAAAGTCACTAATCAAATTAAAGTACTTTTGGTCATCTAAAGAAATATTTAACTGTTCAAGCATTGGGGAGAAGAATTTTAAGCCAAAATTTGTATGGTTACTTAGTTATCCTATTCTTTAATTTCCCTAAAAGAAAAACACACAAAGACCCCTAGAACTCCCAATTTTAATTTTTATAAATAAGAAAATCGAATTTATGTTTTTAGTATTCAAAACTAAGTTTTTTACTTTGTCATTTAGTTTTATGGATATTCATTAGTGTTGTCTAGTTTCTAAGGATACCCGTAATCTCTTTAAGGAATCCTTTCTTTCTAATTCATCATTTGCATGTTCAATTTTTAATAAATTTATATATTGTAATTTTCAATTTGTATATCCATGTATTGTTTGTTTTGTTAAATTGATTTGATAAACTACATATTGAAAGTGAATCAGAATTCGTTAAATCAACATTGATAAAAGACACCCAAATTTATAAAAAGGTTTTAATTTAATAAAATTAATTTCTTGGGCCTTTTATATTAAGTTCGAGTACAAGTGGTAAAAAAACATGTGTATTATTTTATATTTAATAAATGAGGTACTTGGAGTCCCTAAAAATATCATTTGAACTAATTAAAAAGTAAAAACAATTACTTAAAAAATATTCATGTTCATATTTAATTTCTGTAACGGTGAATATTATGGATGTTAATTTGTTAATAGATTTCTGTTTATATAATACGGATTAACATTTTTGTTCAACAAACAAAAAACCAAAAATCTAACAACAAATTAACATGTTATGGATCTAATAAGTGTTCTTGGCCAATACCAGACCAAAAAACGATGGGTCAAAGGTTGATTTTGTGGACATGGGTTGAAGAAAATAAGTGAAATTGAGGAACGATCGAGAAATTCTGGTCATGACATAGTTTTCGACCTAGAACAGTGGTCATAGCCTGTTTTCAGACTGTATTTTGAAGGGCCGCCAAAATTAAAGTAGAATATTATGAATGTGAAATAATGTGTTATCTATTTTATAAATTACAGTTTAGTTTAAAAAAACTATATCATCTACCATTAAGAAGATCAATGAGTTCACCAACCTAGTTTACCAATTTTCCAGAAGACATATTCCTATTGTTATAATAATAACGTTATGGAGTAAACGCATTAGGCGATCACCGAACGTTCTACATTTCTTTTCAAATCAAATAGTACAACAAAAAATAATCGGGATAGTAATCGCAGTTTCTAACCAAACATCTCAACAATCAACGGTTAAGTCGGGCATTACCCAATCAATGCCAATCATATTCTAAAGTAGGCTCCATATCATAGTCACTCCTTTGCAATGAAAAATCATGTGAGGTGTCGTCTCCACTTCTTCACAAAACATTCTACAACAATTAACAATAATACACATTTATTTCATTCATCTATCGTTCGTCAAAATTCCTCCATTTATGACACTCTATCCAAAAAACGAGATTTTTGAAGAGAATTTAGAATTCCATACTTTCTCCCATATGAAGTCATATATGGAAATCTCCGCAAATAATGTATAACAATGACCAACCTTAAAGGAATTCATTTCTTGCCAAACTAAAATCACGCGATGAAGGTATTACCATCTTACGCTTACTAAGAGTAACATTTTTTCATGTAAGATGAATTCTCTATAATTAAGTCTTCTTCTATAATAATTTTACTCGCGAAACTATTCAAGTGTTGATTGAACATGTCCTTTGAACAATACATTTCTACATATGGTTGTTAAAGTAAGGGTTGGGAATGACAAAGCAAGACTTGTTTTCTTTATGTTCTTATTTTGGTATCTTTATTCTTAGTTGTTTTTCTTCGATTAAATGCTTGGTACTAATCTTATTTCAACTTTCTATAAGCCAATACCAATTGGTTTTATTCGAATCGGTCTCAATCGACAGAACTTCTCTCTGTTATCTTAATAGGTAACGTCGATTAGTTAATAACTAATCAGTGCTTCTTCATAAGTTTATATCGATTGGTTGATTGACCAATTGGTACAGATTTATGGAGAAGCACCAATTGGTTGAATGACCATTCAATGATTCCACAAAGCCTATACCGATTTTTCAATCGATGCTTCTCCTCTAGGTTGTACTTATTGGCCAATCAACCAATTGGTGCTTCTTCAAAAATCTGTACCAATTGGTCAATCAACCAATCGATACATGCTTATGAAGAAGAATTAATTGGTCATTTGACTAATCGGAAAAATCTATATAATTAAAAATATAAATTTAAATAATATTACAATACCTAATATAATACTGAAAATTACAATACCATTAACAAACCCTGAATTGAATCAAAATTATAACCAATGTTCTTAAACAAACACATCATTAAATTATTACACGAACATGAACCAAAATCATAACAAAAGAAGTTCTTAAACAAATACATAATCAAAGTACTACTACCAACATTTTAAATTGAACTAAAATCATAACAAAAGGTCATATTTAATTTGCGTCTTCCCTAGAATCATCGTCGCCTTATTGTTGGGGCTACATAGGGGGAATTGTTGTGGATGACCCTTGACCCAATGATTGATCGTCAATATTAGTAAATTGTGCAAACAATGTAACATCTAGTAATACACTGCTAGACATAATTGTGACATAAGACTCATTATCTCAGCTCTCTCCACCCTCATCCTCTCTTCTATATCAGACCTCAACCCGTTTTCCATTTCGGCATTTATGCATCTTTTAAGGCATGTTTGCTTTCATTTTCAATTATTTTAAGCCATTTTCCTCTTTAAATTCCTAAAATGATTTTATAATAATATTAAAAATAAAAAATGATTTAGAATAAGTATTTTAACATAAATACATAATTTCAACAATTAAGGGCTATATTTTCTCAATTTTTCTAAAATTTTGATAGCTCAAAAATTTGAGTTCTATAACTCCAAAAATTACTTGAATGTGAGTAAGCTAACTCTTTAATCCTTGGTACTCATTCTAGACCTTGAAAATTGACTTGATGGAAAAGTTGGCCAATTTTATTTCGAATAGAAACATAGATTATTCTTATAATTTATACACCACTTTTATGTAATAACTTCAATTTTTTTTGGACAATTACATATTTTACTATATTTTTCCCTCTCGTAATAAGTATTATATCTCAAGCCTTTAATTCTAGTCTCATCTAAATACTCTAGAAAAATGTTTAAAAATAGAATGGATGTGGTCCCTTGGACATAAATCTTAACATAGACTCATGATTATGTTTTAATTTTAAATATAGTGTAATAACTTACACATATTTAAAAGCCAATTGTTATGGGTAGAGACCGTCTTTTTGGATAGGCGTGTGTGATATAGTTCGCAGTCCATTTTTCCAGACATCCCCACCAAATCCACTAATGAATATCTGGGTTGTTTCTTTTGGTTTTCTTAGCATGTTCAATTCTTCATACCATCTCTCCAACTTCATATAGTTGGATATAATATAAGTATGTCCATGTTTTAGAATATCATCAAAAGTTTGATCCCTTCTTGAACGACAAAAATAAAGATCATGTATGTTTACAGAAACCTTCTCTAGTCCAATCTCCTCCCATTGTTTCATTAAGGATTATTTGGTGACTGAGAATGATACTCTATTCTTCCCTATGTAGTTTCCAACCATTATATTTCATACCTTAATTAACACATTTTTCCTTCACTTCAGCTGCCAATTTAAATTTAAATGGAGAATTGAGTACATCCACTTTTGTTTTAACATCGCCTAAGTCGATTTTTCCTTTATAAGCATGATCATCTACTTTCTTTCCTGCATTATTTTTCTAGACTGTGTTTACTTTTCAATTGAAATTGCTCCTGATAGTACAGATCTTTGATTTTGGGGACTTCATCAGATCCATCATTGTTTTGACAGATCAGTTTACTATCTTTTCATACTCTTCATTCTTTAGTAGATTCCAGTCCTTAAGATAATGTACGTTCAATTGGACGGTTGTTTGCTACATTTGCGTGCATTAGGAGCTTTGTGATTTGGTTTTTTAGTCCAAAGGGATTTTCTCTTTTAATGTAACTAACCTTCCAAATTCCTTATTTCTTCCCATATTTTCGTGCTACATTTTCTTCAGAATTTTTATCAATAATTGATTCCTTACTTTTGTTGCATTCCTATTTTTTCTAGATAATTTCTTCAGCAATCCTATCAATTTCCTTCTCAGTTACCATTCATCACAAATTATTTGACTTACTTATCCTTATAATCTTTTTTTCTTCCCACTTTAATAAAGAACATTACACAGCAACAAAATAAAGTAATTACATAATATGATACACCAGAAACCCTAGCTATTATAGTATGTTAGGTCAAATTATTTTGACCATATAATGAAATAGTTTGACTATTGAAATTTTGATGATGAAATGATGAATGGATTATAAATGCGTCTAATTGTTTTTGATGCAGGTGTATTGAAGAACAATTTGATTAGACTTGGTTCTAATAAGGTTCATTAGACCAATTTGGCATTAGATGCACAGAGTTATACGTGCAGTCTAACTAGCGAAGTTAGACGTGTAGTCTAATGAATTTCTGAATTAAACGTGTAGTCTAACTTGGCGGTGTTAGATGTGCAGTCTAACTCGTGGAGTTAGACGTGCAGTCTAATGAATTCGAAATTAGACGTACAGTCTAACTCGTGGAGTTAGACGTGCAGTCTAATGAATTCGGAATTAGACATGCAGTCTAACTCATGGAGTTAGACGTGCAGTCTAATAGAAAGAGAAAGTTAGACGTGTAGTCTAACTCCTTCAGACAAGTCTGAAGTAGAACCGGAATTAGACGTGCAATCTAACTCGTAGAGTTAGATGTGCAGTCTAATAGAAAGAGAAAGTTAGACGTGTAGTCTAACTCCTTTAGACAAGTCTGAAGTAGAACCGGAATTAGTCGTGCAGTCTAACTCGTGGAGTTAGCCGTGCAGTCTAATGGTTTGTGAAAGTTAGACGTGAAGTCTAATTGCTGAAAGTTAGACGTGTAGTTTAACTAATTCATATTAGTCTGAAGTGATTGTATTTAGACGTAAGTTTTCTCACTTTAGAAACATTTTGGGTCTTGTTGATCTTGATTGATGTGATTACGTTCATAAATTGAGGAAGAACGTGTTAATCAAAAACATAACTAAGTAGACATGAAGATAAAGGTCTTAATTCGACCTAAGGATTAGGGGTTTGAAAAACACAACTACTTAAACGTACGTCTACTCTAGTAGTTTTATTTCCTTTTGGAATATTAGTCTTGGATTGTTACCTAGCGTGGTTAGACGCACACGTCTAATAAACGTTAGACATTTTTACATTATGAGCAAGTGGATGCTCATGTCTAACCAGACACACGTTTCGCACGTGATGTTTCTACATAATTAGACGTATACGTCTAATACTGATTTCCAAGAAGAAGTTGAAATGTGAAAAGGAGAATAAACGTCTAACTACTGGTGTAATCAGACCTTTCATATTCTGGCTATTTTCACAACTGTCCTTTGCTTATGTATTTGCTCAAGGGCATTTTCCCGCCAAAAATTAAATTAGTCATTCCTCAAAAGAATTGAAGACACGTGTCTCTCAATACATAAGGAATGACTAATATTTCTGACAACTTTTGCTTGTACATTTAATATTAACTATTCGTTTTCATGCTAATATTAAATGCTACGTTTATTGGGAACAGACCTTTGAGTTTTTGTCGGTAGGAGTAATCATTAGATATTTTCTACACGTTAGACCTTGATATTTAATGAGTAATTTACTCTAAAGATAGAGTTCTTCCAAATCCATCTCTCTCTAGAATTCGAATCGACTAAGCTATTGTTCGTCTAGTCGAAATGTCTTTCTTCCGTCCAAAATCGATTCAAGTGGACTTCAAATCCGTATCCACGTTGAAATCTCCAGGTATGCATAAGATATTTGAATCCTTAAAAGCCTCCGGGCTGGGAAAATTCCTCACCCTTCATCATCTCTATCACGAACAGTTGGTTCGTGAATTTTTCAAAACAGCCGGTTTTATCAAGATAGAATCGTTGTTGGGATTGTGATAGGCCAGATGATCTGTATCTCTGAAGAATCATTCGGTATGTTTTTCCAACTTCCCAACGTAGGTATTCATCATTTCTCAACCACTCCGTCTGATATAATGTTTAAAATGATGAAAGTCTTTTCTGATTCTCCCCTAATGGATATTCATGGAAAGAAAAACCTCCTAAAAGATGAGTTTGCTCTTCTAAGCGAAATCATCTTAAAATCTCTTCTCTCCAAAGAATCTTCTTACAAGTTCTGTACGAAGGTTTTTCAGATGATGGTGGCAATTAAAAGGGGTGTTCTTGTCAACTAGACAAGCTTCCTCTTCGGAAACCTTGTTAGAATGGTTTGTGCTCAGAAGACCATATTTGGTATTGACGGTCCTCTTAGCGCCTTCCTTTGCTTCCTTCTAGATGAACAAGGTAAAAGCTTTCACCTTCCTTCCAAAATTCTAAACAACCACAAGGTTGTCGAATACGTTCTTAGGGTGAAGAGGCTCAAGTCCAAGAAAAGGAAAAGAGATGTCTCCATCCCTCCTCTAACCGCAGTCTTAGAGATCTCCTAGGTTGAAGACTATCCTTTCTAAAGAAACGATTAGGAAGAAGAAGAAGATTAGAATAGAAATTATTTTTATTTAAGATGAAGGTTTTGAAGATCTTTTGATAATGTTTTGTTAAGAACTTATTTTGATTATTTTTGGAACAATGTTTTGTGTGTTTCTTCTGAAAACACTCATATTTGTGTGTTTATGAATTTGATATTTTGAATGCTATATTTGCATGTAAATAGGGGTTTGTTTAAATTTATATGATGGAGACGATAATCTGTTATCTATGCAAGATTTCAATATCATCATCAAAAAGGGGGAAATTGTTGGGTCAAATTATTTTGACCATATGTTGAAATAGTTTGACTATTGAAATTTTGATGATGAAATGATGAATGGATTATATATGCGTCTAATTGTTTTTTATGCAAGTGTATTGAAGAACAATTTGATTAGACTTGGTTCTAATGAGGTTCATTAGACCGATTTGGCATTAGATGCACAGAGTTAAACGTGTAGTCTAACTAGCGAAGTTAGATATGTAGTCTAATGGATTTCTGAATTAGACGTGTAATCTAACTAAGCGGTGTTAGACGTGCAGTCTATCTCGTGGAGTTATATGTGTAGTATAATGAATTCGGAATTAGACGTGCAATCTAACTCGTGGAGTTAGACGTGCAGTCTAATGAATTCGGAATTAGACGTGCAGTCTAACTCGTGGAGTTTGACGTGTGGTCTAACTCCTTCAAACAAGTCTGAAGTAGAACCGGAATTAGACGTGCAGTCTAATAGAAAGAGAAAGTTAGACGTGTAGTCTAACTCCTTCAGACAAGTCTGAAGTAGAACCGAAATTAGACGTGCAGTCTAACTCATGGAGTTAGACATGCAGTCTAATGATTTGTGAAAGTTAGACGTGAAGTCTAATTGGTGAAAGTTAGACGTGTAGTCTAACTCCTTTAGATTAGTCTGAAGTGATTGTAATTAGACGTAAGTCTAATCCCATTAGACTAGGTGGTCTAATGGATTCTTCTCTTAGACGGGGATGTTTGATTTCATTAGACGAGTTCGTCTAACTGAAATACGTCTAAAATTATGCTTAAACAGTCTACTTGAAGCTAGCACCCGCCTACCCACGTGTTATAGTTGTACGCTACTCCTGCTCCACTTTCTTGTGAAGATCAGTACGATAGCTAGACGCAACCAACCAACGAATGCCACGTAAGAGAATATCATTCACACTACTTGTTTTGCAGGTACATCCCTGAAGAATATTCGGCGCACTACCAGTTGCACTACGGCCACGATCCTTGTGCTCAGAACCTGCTGCGTACTGTGGAGGCTTTCCAATGGAAGACTGCCCAGTATTTATCAAATCTCAAGGACAACGGACGAATATCAATCACATGATTTTCGATCAACTATGAAATACTATCTAAGAAGAACTATTGAGTAATCAATCCTTTGAATATTCAAGCCGAAGCTGCTTTCCTGATTGTACTGTGTGTAAATCAAGAGAGAGGTAGAATCAAAAACACCTTTAGCTGAGTGATAATCTTCATATTGTAAATTGAACAGAGTGTGTTTTGTTCAATAGTGAGCTAAGTGTGTGCAAACTGTATTTTGATTCAAATCATA
Source organism: Impatiens glandulifera (assembly GCF_907164915.1). Lineage (NCBI taxonomy): Eukaryota > Viridiplantae > Streptophyta > Magnoliopsida > Ericales > Balsaminaceae > Impatiens > Impatiens glandulifera. The sequence goes on along the minus strand of NC_061862.1, from coordinate 121,493,421 downwards.
TTATAGTGAATCCTTCCGGTGGTTGGAAGAAGGGGTGTCGTAGGAGAGTTTGCTCCGAACATTCATAAACAAACTGCTGTGTCTTTTCATTTCTGTCATCTTTACATTTTTCATCTTGAGTTTCAAACCTAAATAAACAATTCTGCCTTGATTCTATTTCAAGTGTTTACAAGGGTTTGCGTAGAATAGAAAGCGAATTAAATCCCTGACAAGATTTCTTTCAAACCGTTTTTCATAAGCCTTCATCAATAGTCAGACCCCCGTCTCTATTGATAAAGCCGATCCTATCATAGTACAAGGTAAAATAGAAACCGTAACCTTCTAACCAAGTTTTGTAGATCAATGAATGACCTAACTATTATAGTCGATATTGTGTTGTTCGTGTCGACCGTTGTGCTGAAAGCGATCCTAAGTGACTAGAAACCGCAATTACAACAAGCGAACCACGACCTTGAAATCGTATTAATCGTATATATAGTTCTATTCGTGTTGAACGAGCCTTTTGTGTCGATCGAATTTTTGTGATGAGAGAATTTGCTGCTAGAATTTTTTCCGTAAAATATCGCTTTAAATCTCTAGAGTTTTTCTTTCTCTTCCTTCAATATCGATACTGGAAAAAAAGTATGGTATGATATTAATACCGATACCGAAATTATTAGTAAGGTAAAAGTATGAGATTTTCAAAATTTTGGCATATTGAGGTATCCAAAATAATATTTATTAATTAAATATATATAAATATATTATTTAAGAGTTATAAGGAAATAAATAAATTTGATATTATTTAATTACATAATCATAATTTTTGAAAATCAAATCAAAATATAATTATATTCTAATATAATTCAATATAAGAAATCTCTAGGCATTATATTTTATAAGATATAAAACTAATTTTATTTCACTATAAAGTGTTTGATTTTTTTTCAAAACAGGCCTAATGAAGTCTAATATGTTGTCAAATTCATCTAAAATACAAAATACGACTCGAAAGTGTTAGGAAATGAGTCAACAATAGTAGGTGATTGACCAAGTATTGTTAACCGTGAAAACCTTCGTTTGATATTAACTCTATTAAAAATTAATATATGTTTCTATTCTTCACAAGTCTTCCGTTTATTTTGTAGGTATTTTAGAGAAGAATAATAAAAAATCTAATTGGAAATGAAGAAATTATACTTACTAGCGAGGATTTTGATAGTACCGTTGGTTGGTGAACCGACGAAAAGACACATCGGACTAGGTCAACGGTCGAAAGAGAAGTCATCCGAGTCTTAAGTAGGCCCAAATGCAAGGCCAAACCCAAGTCCATGCAGCGATTGACATGCGGCCCACACGCAACCAAAAAAATCAAACCTAAAAAGCCCAAAAACATATGCAATATTCAATGACCATGTTCTTGGTATTATTTAGTTGTTCTTTCGTGAAGACCAAATCCAAGGTGTGTGGAATCCCTTTGATTTTGTAAAACATTATTTTCTCTTAATATGATATGTCACCATACAGATGTTAGAATTTTAAATCCGCCAGCAATTAAACAAAATAATAACCACAAAGTCACTAATCAAATTAGAAGTACTTTTGGTCATCTAAAGCAATATTCAACTGTTCAAGCATTGGGGGAGAGGAATTTTAAGCCGAAATTTGTATGATTACTTACATATATTATTCTTTAATTTCCCTAAAAGAAAAACACACAGAGACCCCTAGAACTCCCAATTTCAATTTTTATAAATAAGAAAATTGAATTTATGTTTTTAGTATTCAAAACTAAGTTTTTTACTTTTTTATTTAGTTTTATGGATATTCATAAGTTTTGTCTAGTTTCTAAGGATACCCATAATCTCTTTAAGGAATCCTTTCTTTCTAATTCATCATTTGCATGTTCACTTTTTAATAAATTTATATATTGTAATTTTCAATATATATATCCATGTATTGTTTGTTTTGTTAAATTGATTTGATAAACTACATATTGAAAGTGAATTAAGAAATTTGAGTTCTTACAGAATTCGTTAAATCAACATTGATAAGAAACACCCAAATTTATAAAAAGGTTTTAATTTAATAAAATTAATTTCTTAAGCCTTTGTTCGAGTACATAAATGAGGTACTTGGATTCCCTAAAAATATCATTTGAACTAATTAAAAAAGTAAATACAATTACTCAAAAAATATTCATCTTCATATTTAATTTCTTTTACTGTGAATATTATGGATGTTAATTTGTTAATAGATTTCTGTTTATATAATACGGATTAACAGTTTTGTTCAACAAACAAAAAAAACAACAAATTAACATGTTATTGGAGCTAATAAGTGTTCTTGGCCAATACCAGACCAAAAAACGATGGGTCAAAGGTTGATTTTGTAGACATGGATTGAATAAAATAAGTGAAATTGAGGAACGATGGAGATCTTCTGGTCATGACATAGTTTTCGACCTAGAACACATGTCATAGCCTGTTTTTAGACTGTATTTTGAAGGGCCGCCAATGAATTTCAGCCTGGTGAACTTTTTGAACGAAAAAAGTAGCCAAAAATAGCCAGTCGACCTGGGTTTTTTTGCAAGCTTTGCATTTGACTGTGAATGTGTACATACTACAAAATAATTACAGATCATATAACAGGTATATCAGATGCATATAGAATCTAGTACTACAAAATAATGACAGATCATATAACAGATATATCAGATGCATATAGAATCTAGTTCATCTTCTCAAGCTTAGCAGTTGTTTTAAGATACTACATCTTGCTCAGATATACACCATATTGAATTGATAAAAATCAATTCTTAAAATTTTGCATCTTAAATCTATCTAAAATCTTATCAATGTTCTTTTATGTAGTATAATAAGCATATCAGATCTATCTAAAGTTCTATGTATGTACTCAAATTTTCACAAGTCTTTTATTTTATTGAAAGAACATTTCTTAAACCATTCTCGTATGGAGTATAACATCATAATGTCATTATCAATGAATATTATGTCATCCACATACAAGACTAAGAAGACTACCTTACTTCCACTAAACTTCTTATAAACATAAGGATCCTCTTCGCTTCTAATAAAATCAACCTCTTAGATATTTTCATCAAATTGAAAGTTATAACTCTTGTATATTTTCTTGTGTCATTAAATAGACTTATTAAGCTTGTATACTTTCCTAGTATCATTTGGATATTCAAAACCTTCAATTTATTTCATATATACATCCTTTTCGAAAAATTATATAGAAAAGTAGTTTTAACATCCATTTATCATATCTCATATTCATAATATACGATAATAACTAGAATAATCCTAATGGATCTAATCATGACAACTAATGAAAATATCTCGTTATAGTCAATACCATGAATTTATCTAAACCTTTAACAACTAGACTCACCTTTTAAACATATACATTTTCATACGTATATCTTGCAGATCTATCAAGTCACATACGTAATTTTCAAACATCGAATATATTTCGGACCTAATCGCGTCAAACTATTTATTAGAGTATGGACATGTCACTCCTTGTTCATAGGTAGAAAGTCATTATGTTTTTGCATAAGAACATCAAGGTTTACATTCAAGATGAAATTATGATAACGTCTCTATTGCACCCTTGACCTTTCTGATCTATGAGTAGTTTCAACAATTGAATCTTGAACATTATCCACAATTAATTATAGATCTTCTTGTTTCGGAAATTGAATACCCTACCTTCAAACGTAATCATTTCATCATTGATATCATCCGTGTTTTCTTATTGAGTTTATTTCTCTTCAACATCTGGAACTATATAGTTAAGATGATTATTTCTCACACTTAATTTTTTGGAAAATAACTATCTTTAAAAAAAGACATTATCCCAGGTAACAAAAACACTTTTCTTAGTTAGATTGTAGAATTAATATTCAAAACTTCTTTTTGAATACCCTATATAAAATTATTTATCTAATTTTAGGACAAACTTATTTATTTATAAACGTTTTACATAAACATCCCATTCATATATTTCACAAAAGATAATTTTGGAACTTTTAAGTCCATATTTCATATGGAGTTTTGTCTACGGTTCCATATTATATATGGAGTTTTGTATACTATTCTTGACGGAGTTCTGTTAATGTAAGTATAGAGGTAGTGAGGGTGTATCTCAAAAGGATATTATGATATTACCAACACTTATCATTAATCAGATCATGTTTATCAAAGTCATGTTTCTTCTTTAAGGCACATTATTCAAACTTGATGTTTTTTTTTTATAGATAATATGTTACTATTCCACAATTTTGAAATGGTGATCAAGTTCATTGCTTATATACTCACCACCACGATCAAATCGAAGTGTATTTTTATTTTCTTGTCACTTTGTGTCTATACTTCATTTAACATATTCATCCTTTCAAACATCCTTTAAAGGTAGTCCTTTCAAAGAACTCTAGTAGTTCAGTAGTCATTTCAAACATCCTTTAAAGGTAACCTTGTCATCTTGACCATCATAAATGATTCACATTATTCATAATCATAAATGATTCACATTATTCATAATCCATGTTTTTTTTTCTATAAGTCCATCTTTATGGATTCTTTATGTGATTCGCAATATTAATATTTTGATTTAATCGACAATGTCAATTTAAACCTTATTGAAACTATTTGATTTTGTCTTTTATTATTTATATTATAGTAGTTTGTTTTGAGATCCAACACAAAATTCAAAATCAGTTTATGTTTAAACTTTTTGCAAATCTTGTTTATTTTTAACCTACAAATTATAAATAAAATACTTAATAGCTCATTTATTATATTATTTATTTACCACTTTTATTTATTTTATTTGGTCTAGTTTTAATTTTATTTAATTATTTTGAAATTATATATTAATAAATTTATTTTTAATTCACTCTAAATATAAATAAATTTGAGTTTTAAGATCGAAATAGTATATAATTTAATTTGATAATTTTGTTTATACTGTAAAAATAATTAAAAGTAATAATAAAATTAACATTTAATTTAAATATTAATTTAATATAAAAAATTTCTTGTAAAATAAAACATATATAACACATTTAATAAAAGTAAATAAACTAAAACATTGCACACACAAAATAAAATATTTATATTAAAAAAAAAACTGCATTAAACAAACACAATTACATAATATTTATTAAGAGGCTCCATTAAAAGTTTTCTTTTGCAGTACAATCTTAAAAAACACACAAACTTGAACAACACAGAAAATATAAAACTTAGACAACATTCTAAAACAAAACACACAAACTTGCTTAGAAAACATAAATCGAACAAACACAACAACATCACAAACAACATAACATAGTAGTTCAGGAGGCCTCATCAGAAAGGGCTATTTATCATGCTTAAAAAACCCTTGTAACAGCCTTACACACCAAAGGATTCTTCATTTCCATTGACATCTTGAGAACCTCAGTCAAATCCACATCATCCTTAGAGACCCACTCAAAGTTCTGAAGAAGTACAGCCAACCAAATATGAACCGTAGCCAAACCCATAGTTTTCCCAGGACAGACTCTCCTTCCTGAACCAAAAGGAGCAAGCCTCATATCAGACCCCATAACAGACACTTCCTGTTCAATGAATCTCTCTGGCCTGAACTCCTCTGGCTCGGACCAAATACCCTTGTCATGTGCTATGGCCCACATATTCACCATGGCGGTGGTCCCTGCAGGGACAAAGTACTGCCCAACATGTGTGTCGTGGATTGCAAGACGAGCCCATGAAAGGAGGGGGCCTGGAGGGTGCATTCAAAGAGTCTCTTTTACGATGGCTTGGAGGTATGGCAGGTTTGGAATATCAGATTCCATTACTGCCCTCGAAGAGCCAATAGTTGATTCAATTTCAGAAAGAGCTTTGGCTTGAATGTCTGGATGAAGAACTAGTCTTGCTAGAATCCATTCTAATAGAATTGCAACTGTGTCTGTTCCTCTAAAAACCATTTCCTATATATTCATTGACAAAGATTATTTATACAAATGCTATCTTCAATTATTCTGTAAATAAAAAACTTATATATAGAAGCAAAGAAATATATATATATATTAAAAAAATGTATAATACAAAAATTTTAAAGAAACTAATAATTTGTTACGACTTCAATAAAATAAAAAAATGAGAGATAAAGTTGTAAAAAAAACTCAAAGGCCAACACAATTACGAAAATCTCCTAACTATTTTCATTTCTTGTATATAATAAGGGTTGGGTAGTGAACTCAAGAAAGAGGATTCTAAGTAAGAAAATACTAATTAGAAAATTTTGAAAAGATATAAGAAAGAACATTACCCATAGAACAGCGACCATATCAGATCGGGTGATCTTGCTCTCTCTCTCAAGATCAAGAAGAACATCAACAAAGTATCCATGATTATTGTCATGCTCAGTAACCTTGCTGTGATCGTCTATGATCTTTCTAACGAACCCATCCACTCTAGAAACTAGTTTCCTACTTCTCCTTCTCACACCTTGAACATCAAGCCACCCCAGAATTGGGAAATGATCGCTCCAATTGAATGTCCCTAGTAACTTGTATCCTTCACTTACAAATCCCTCTACTTCCAAACCGTCCCCATTTTCACCAAAATCATAATACTTTCCAAAAACGGTCATCATCATGTTATTCAATGAACCAAAGTGAAGAACTTGCTTGATCTCAACATCCCCTTTTAGCTCCATTTGTGTTTTTACCTGTGTAAAGAAAGACTCGTTTATAACTAATTAATTGTCTTTTATACTCATATCATTTAAAGAAATGGAGTATTCTTACTTGTGTGATCATCTGATTACAGATCTCCTTACGGAATCCTTCGGCACAAGCTATTTTCTTGGGGCTAAACATGTAAGTGGCTGAAATCCTTCTTAGCTCCCTCCAGTATTCTCCAAAAGGAGCAAATCCCATTGCCCGATTAAACAGGAGCTCGTAAGCGGATTCCTTAATGGGTCGATCAGCGAAGGCAGAACTGCTGAGAATGTCCTTAGCCGAACCCGGATCACTTGAAATAACAAAACGGGTGAACCCAACCGAAAAGGCCATTAGTGGAACAGCCTTTAAGGTTTGAGAAAGATGTGCAAGTTTTCTATGAGTCAAAGAACTCATAAAAGTGAAAATGAGTCCGATGAGGGGGAATCCTGAGGGTCCGGGAATGGGGGCACCGGTTTTTGCTTTGGAAAGAGCCCATGCAAGACCACCCGGGACTAGCCAGAATCTGAAAACAGCGGTTAGGATAGCGAGAAAGAGGAAAAGTTGGACGCTGAGCAAGGTGGAGGAGGAGTCATCTGGTAGAACAAAGAGACCTACTCCAGAAGACATTTTTTTTTTTTGGTTAAGAGAGAGATATGGATGTATGAAGTGATGATGATAGAAGGAAGGGGGTAGTCGTATTTATAGGGAGAAACCAAATATAATTTTGAAATTTGATAACATTCAATTTATTTAAAATGAAATTAAACTAAACAATTTTATAGTTATAATTAAAAGGAGAACTCACTCAAAAGTTTTATGATTAACTAAATTCCAAAGAATGAAAATATTAATTTTTAAAGCATCTCTTAAAGAATCAAATTAAAGATTTTTTATTTTCTTTAACATCTTAAGAGTCTAGTCAGCTCCACGTTATTATTATCGGGACTCATTAAAATCTCTGAAAAAAGCAGAGCCATGCAAAGGATGTAAATATTTTAATATTTTTTTAGACTACTCTACAAAAACAGAAGCCATGCAAGGATGCACGTAGTTAATTTTCTCTGAGCCAGAGACATGCAAGGATGCACGTAGTTAAATTTCTTCATACATGACAGACCTCTCTGGCCTCCAGAAAAAACCTCTCTGGCCTCCACCAAAAGGATGTAAATATTTTAATATTTTTTTTAAACTGCTCTACAAAAGCAGAGCCATGCAAAGAGGCACGTAGTTAATTTTCTCTGAGCCAGAGCCATGCAAGGATGCACGTAGTTAAATTTCTTAATGCAGGACAGACCTCTCTGGCCTCCACCAAAAACCTCTCTCTGGCCTCCACCAAAAACACTTGTCATGTATTATGGCCCACATATTTACCATGGGCGGCGGATTCAAGTATATGGTGGGTGGTACAAATTCTCAAAAAGATGGATTAATGGATTTAGAGATTGAAATCAGTTACAACCATTGAAGACACAAGATTGGTGTCAATTTAACAAACTGAGTCTTGGATTGTTTTGCTACTGTGTCTGTCCATTTTTAGAATTTTCATGTATTAATTAATCGGAATTATATATATATATTATAATATCTGGTTGAAATGTGTTTCATAATTACTTGATTGATGATAGAGAGATAAACTTAAAATTATGTTGATTTGTATTTATGTTTAGTGTAATTTATTTTTATTGTATGTCTAACTCTAATGTTAAATATTTAACCTAATATTGTTCTATGCATACCCTATTCTAAATCCTCTCTATAGATAGGGATCCGAACTCAAATAATGATGGATACAACAAAAATATTTTTGTCTAATAACAATTTTGAGAGCTTCTTGAGTGTTATGATGAATGTGAGTACAACGTGAGAGACACAAACTAACATTTGACACTAAAATGAGTTCTTCGAAAAATCTTGATGAGTCTTAGAGCATTTTTTAATTGACTTTGATCATCTTTTTATGTAACTACATGGTTTGACATTGATGACTTTGAAAGAATAATGCATTAGATGTTCACCTAACTTTAAACATCGTCATAGCCGCCCATGACTCCGTTATGCGGGGTTAATACTCTCTTTTATTAAAATCAAATAAATAAACTTAAATATATTAGTTGTGTCATTATTGTATTTGGAGATTAAATTAAAAGAAATATGTAGTCCAATAATAATTGTTGATGTTTGATAAGAAGGAGAAACAATTTCAAACAAAAACCAGTTTTTTAAGCCTATCAAGGTAAATGTTATACCACAGAAATTTGAAAAACATCATAACCCCACAACGGAGTCTTTATGGAATAAAGACTCAATAAAGTGAAGTCACATAAATTCTATCATAATCCAATCATAAATGTGACTATGATTCTTAAGATTAAGATTTTAATTTTATTTATTTCATTTTAAAAGCACCCATTAATTATAATAATGTTTCTTATCCTTTTTTTTTTTTTTTTTTTTTATTAGCTCTTTAAGATCAAATTATTTCTTCAAACTTCGAATTTTAAAAAATTTCCTTTCAAAAAGTACATTTGAAAATGTCCTTATAACTAGATAAATATTTTTTTTATAATTAAAGTATAACTAACATTACACTCTACCGACATGTAGATAATCAATTATAGAAGAAGAAATTGACATCATTAATGAAATAATACAAACAAAATAAATGAGATTTTGAAAACTATATTCAAACTTTATCAAAATATATAATTATCCAAAGTGTTCAATAATTTCAAAATCAAAACCCATATTTTAATACTAGGGGCATTTTTATCAAAATAAAAATGAATAAAACTAAAATCAAATAACGTTATTTTGAAAATGCACATGTTTTGAACTAAGTTCGGACCTGATTTTTCTTTTATGAGAATACGTAGGCAGTCTGCACTAGTTTTGGTCCAACAAAACCAAAACAAAAAATTCAAACATAGTAATCATAACTACGTTTGATCCTAATTTTTCTTTGTTATGAGAAATCTTAGGCAACCTAATACTAGGCTCGGTCCCAATAAATTCAAAATAACAAAAACTCTATTTCAACACTAAAGGGAATTCTTATTAAGATAAAAAATGGTTCAAAACTAAACAAAAAAACAATGACACCTTTATCAACTCTCATGAAAATTGAACCCGATCTTTCTATGTTATGAGATTACGTAAGCAATCTCACATAAGGTGCAGTTAAAAAAAAAATGTTTTATTCACAACTTCAAGGAATAACGATGACCTTTAAACCCTCTAGCTTAAAAGCGCTTAGTGGAAAAAGATAAAATTGGAATAATGATTCAAGAAATGAGAAAAATATGGGAAAAGTCATATGTTCCATTTATTTTCTCTAGACGAGTCAATGTAACTATGTTGGGATCAGTGTTACCAATAAAGACTCGGGTCTGATAATTGTTAACAACTTACGATAAATTCTTAGATAATAATCCTGTGATGGATTAATATCTGTTTATATTCTTCGCAAATCTTCCAAATTCTTGAAACAGATTCAAGTGCAGAAGTGTTCGTCGGATGTGAAGCTTTACATAACTAAATGTAGAATGGCAAAAAGTAAAGAACACCAGGATTTATGAATGCTCTAAAATAAAACTTCTACATCACCCCTTCTTCCACAACCGGAAGAATATCCACTAAATACTTTGAATCAAATACAATTCAATGATCTAGCTAGCTTTCGGTTGAACAAAACAGACTTTGTTCAACTTACAGCACTTACAGCACTGAAGTTTCTCATAGAAAAGACTGTATGCAATTACAGTGTGATCACAGCTAGATAGTAAGAGAGATGTTTGATTTCAGAAACTTTCTTTGAATGAAGAATGAGTGGGAGAGTTCGACCATTGCCCTTGAAGCTCCATATATAGTTAAAGTACACCAACGATCGAATATTCTTAGAAGACACATGGCATGTGTCTTTTGGACGGTCGCCTATAGTACGAGAGTACAATAGACTCTAAGTAATTTGATCGTGGCCGTACCAAATAGGTAGTGCGCCGAATATCCTCTAATCTTGTTTTGTACTAGAAATATATATTTAAGAGATATCTGCGTAAGTGGAATTAATTCATTGGATAGAATTAACTGACTTGTTAGACTGCATAGAAGTATGTGGAGAAGACAGTAGAAAGATCGTGGTTTGACAAATGTTTTCTTCAGACGGTTGCTAAAGTAAGGCATTAGACATTCTTCTTTAAACCGCATCTAAAGGTGTTAGACGTCCTCGTCTAACTACGCATTCCTTTAGACTGCGTCTAAAGGAGTTAAACATCCTCGTCTAACTATGCTTCCTTTTAGACAATGTCTAAAGGAGTTAGACGACCTCGTCTAACTACGCTTCCCTTTAGACAGCGTCAAAAGGAGTTACACAATCTCATCTAACTACGCTTCCCTTTAGAGAACGTCTAAAGAAGTTAGACGTCTTCGTCTTACTACGCATTCCTTTAGACCACATCTAAAGAGTTACACGTCGCCTAACTATGCTTCCCTTTAGATAGCGTCTAAAGGGGTTAGACGACCTCATCTAACTATGATACCCTTTAGACTGCGTCTAAAGGAGTTAGACGGCCTTGTCTAACTATGCTTCCCTTTAGACAACGTCAAAAGGAGTTAGACGTCCTCGTCTAACAACGCTTCCCTTTAGACTTCGTCTAAAAGAGTTAGAGGTCCTCGTCTAACTACGCACGCTTTTAGACCGCGTCTAAATGAGTTAGACGTCATCGTCTAACTACGCTTCCCTTTAGACAACGTCTAAAGGAGTTAGAAGACCTCTTCTAATTACGCTTCCCTTTAGACAACGTCTAAAGAAGTTAGACGTTCTCGTATAACTACGTATTCCATTAGACCGCATCTAAAGGAGTTAAACGTCCTCATCTAACTACGCTTTCCTTTAGACAGTGTCTATAGGAGTTAGACATCCTCGTCTAACTACGCATTTCTTTAGACCACGTTTAAAGGAGTTAGACATCCTCGTCTAACTACGTTTCCCTTTAGACATCGTCTAAAGTAGTTAGACGTCCTCGTCTAACTATGCTTCTCTTTAGACCGCGTCTAAACGAGTTAGACAACCTCGTCTAACTACGTTTTTCTGTAGACCACGTCTAAAAGAGTTAGACGTCCTCGTCTAACTACGTTTCCCTTTAGACCACGTTTAAAGGAGTTATAAGTCCTCGTCTAACTATGTTTCCCTTTAGACATCGTTTATAGGAGTTAGACGACATTGTGTAACTATGATTCCCTTTAAACATCGTCTAAAGGAGTTAAACGACCTTGTCTTACTACGTTTCCCTTTACACCGCATCGAAATGAGTTAGACGACCTTGTCTAACTATGTAAGACATCTAAGATACCCTAGTTTAGATCGCGTCTAAGGTAGCACTGTCTTTAGATTTGTTTCTTCACAAAATAAATAGACCACTCAGCTTTATTCACAACTAAATTTAACATAGATTATCAAAATAATGACAACATTAAATAAACTTATTCCCTAGTTTATTTTTTCTAAGTAATTTGACCCAACAATTTCTCCCTTTTTGATGATGTTAAAACTTAGTTAAAAGATTAGAAAAAGGAACATAATCAATAAACAACAAAAGTTTATATATATTAGCAAAAGATCTGGGGAAGATAAATATTTAATAAAGATTGTCCATAAACTACAAAAGATGGGTCTTTTCCTATCCATTTCTATTCTTGATTCCCCTTGAGTCTCATGCCACTTCTTTCCCCCTTTTTGACATCATCGGAAAGGAATGAGTCCTAATCGGCTCTTTGAGCTCTTTGAAGTGTTCGATTTCTTCTCTTTAGCTTTAGTCTTCCTACCCTAAGAATACATTCAAGAACTCTTTGATAGTCCAGGACTCTAGAGGACTTAATTAGGACCCCATGGTCAACATTTTAAAGGACATAAGGGAGCAGCATGCTGAGCGGGGCAGTATACCTAGGTGGCCTCCCTCCTTGGATAAGTAGAGATCATCTCCACCAAATTTTTGAAAAGGATTTTCGACTAGTTGATTGTTGTTCTCCTAGTAATAGCAATCATTATCTCGAATAGCTTTTTTGAGTAGAAGTTGGAGACGCCCTTAGCCAAAAGGGCAATGGAGATAATATCGTCAAGGATGGAGAACTCAACTTTTAATGCAGACTTTGGTCCATGAGAATGGACATGGATATGATTCCCTTAGGAAGATGTGTCTAAGAAGGCAAGCCTCATTTTTGTTAACATTTCATCAGAAGATGTGGGGAACTCAGTTAACCCCTCCGTCGAGAGATTGAAGAATTGAGCGAAAGATTCTTCACAAAACCAAGCATGATCTTCAAAAAATTTTGCCACGACAATCCTTTTGTCGTATTTCATTTCAAAGTTAAAGAATTTATGAACTTCAGGTTCATGATTGATGACAGGTGCTCCAAGGAATTTCTTTAATTCCGAAGTTTTAAGAGTATCGAACATTGTGATCATTTCTGGAATAACCAAAGTGGATACGGAATCGAAGTCCACTTCATAAGTGGATGAAGCAAGATAGATCATTTCTTAATTAAAGAACGAGTAGAGGGAGTGCTAAAGGGTTTAGACACCTAATAGTCATAAGAGTTTTTCTTAGTGAGAGAAATTAAAACATGTATTCAAAATCACATAGAAGATAAATGGTCTGTTTAGATGAATTACTCTTTATACGGTGTGACTGACAACGGCTTAATAAAATGATCATAATAAATTGAACCGTCATTTAATGTACAAAAGCGTTTTCCCAATAATAGTCATGATTAAAAGACGTCAATTAAAAGCTATCATGAAATCTATCATAATTTAAGAAGGTGGAAGGACATAAGCCTTCAGATATATTAGTCATATTTTTAACATTGAAAGACACGTGTCTTCAAGTTATTTGAGATATGACTTTTCACTTTCTGGGCGAGAAATGTACATAAACAGCTTATGAAACGATGAACAATTGTCCTATGGTTGAAGATGAATCGTCTGAGGGTACACGTAGTTAGACATCTAACAAGCTATCTACATACCTTACGTCTATGTTGGGTAGGCGTCTGTTTAGACGGCGTCTAATCACGCACGTTTAAAGGCACTTTAGACGTCTATTTAGACGACGTCTAACTATGCGCGTGTACAGGCGCTTTTGACATCTATCTAACAAGTAAACGTCTAACCAGACTTAGTTTGCAAGTTTCTTAAGCAAGTATTCGTCTAAGTATGGAGTTCCTTTAGACGACTGATCTGACCAATTAAGACCTCTGTCTACATATGTCTGTCCAGTAATTAAGACAACAAATTCCCCTTCAATTCATGCACATATAATTAAATCAATTTAATTTAGATCCACAAGTCCTAAGATATTTCTAAAGTAAGAAAACTTAGTCTCGGGGAGTGGCTTCGTGAACACGTGTTCCACTTGTTATTCGGTTGGGACATATTCAAGGAAAATATGTTTCTAATTGACATGCTCCCGGATGAAATGATGTCTGATTTCGATATGCTTAGTCCTAGAGTGCAACATTGGGTTGTATTTTATCGCAATAGCGCTGGTGTTGTCACAAAAAATGGGAGAATGTTTTGCCTCAATGCCGTAATTCCTTAGTTGTTGTTGATTAAGTTTTTCATCAAGGGTAACATTCTTGTGCCCATGACAAACCTTGTATATACATGTTAGAATTTGTCTTAGTCATTATGATTATCGTTATAAGTCTATAAATGGGCCTCATTCTCTATAAAAAAAATATCTATATTTTCTCATATTCTTCTATAATAGCCAATTCAAAATATACATTCACCAACCTCAAATGAGGTATCTGTTTTTGAATCTTAAACCCTCATTTCTTTCTAGCCACATTTAGATTTAGGATAGTATTGTTTGATATTTACTTTTCTCAGAAAAAGAATGGTATATTGATGTAAAGAACTTCTTCAATTTTCCAGCCAAACTATGATTAGATATATAATTTGGGAATGAAAGTCACAAGTTGGGTGAGCGGCGCAAGTAAAAAACTAGGTTTTGACTAAATATATATATATATATATATATATATATATATATATAACTAACGAGCTAATCAAACAATAAATACAAATAAAATATAAAGTTCAAACTCAATTTTATAATCGTGCTATTCGAACTCGACTCGAGCTTGGTCAAATCGACTTCGAGCCAAACTTTGACCAACCTACTCACGAGCTACTTACGAGCAGTCTAATTATCACCATAATTTATAAAAATTACTCGCTTAATAATCCGTACAATGAACCTTTATATGAATTTCAACATGACAATAGACTCGAAATTTATTAAGGGAATAAATATAAAATTAAGGAGTGAAAATGAGTGTCTACAACTATTGTTGAAATAAATGAGGCGACAGTTGATCTCATCAGGCTAACATTGACTGTAAAGAGAAGGTTTGGTGTCATTTATCTTTTATAACCATACATTTTGTTAATTCTCTAATCTTGGATTAGATTTACTTTATAACTGTATGTTAGAAATTCCCTTAGTGTATGATAATAAGAAGATGGTTACTTGGAGGTCACGAATGTCCATGATGAGAAATTACCAGTGGAAGGACTACTTAAGGTGAGTTATTTATTTATTTACTTTGTCCGTTTAGACATTCTTTTCTTTCATGCCCGATTTGTTACATTTGCAGCATGGAACACCAATTAGTTGGTTATGGTTGTGTTGATGAAAAATATGTTCATATCAAATCCTAATCAAATTGAAGACAAAAATATTACTTAATTTTGTGTGGAAGAATTAATGTTGAAAAAGACACCGAAAAATAAAAGAGTTAATCCAAGTGATTGATTTTGATTGGAGAATGAAAATGTAGTTGCCATGTCATTGATACATGTCTACAAAATGACATCAAAGGAGCTTGAGAGAAAGCACAATAACCAAGAGAAAAATAACGAAGAAGAGGAAAAGTTAATTTGAATTCAAGGTTGCCTAACTAAAGCGAAAGTGACAATACACTCCTAGAAATTTACATATTAGGAAATTGTGGTAAAAATTTCATATCTTCTATTTGACTTATCAGAAATCTATAATTTTCTGGATTTTGACTATTTAATTAATTCTAAAGAGAGCCCTAGAATATTGAGCTAAAATTCAAAATGAGTTGAGAGATATTAATTTCTCAAGTGAGGTTATGCAATAGAGCATTCAAGTTTTCGAGTTTTGAGTTTTTCTTGTAAATCTTATTGTACCTTTTGTCATATTTAGACATTACATATACATTCCTCTCTTTGATTTGTATTAACAATTTAACTTCACAATTTTCTCATAGTGAATAGCCTTACTCTGTCTTGTCAAGTAGATATATGCATTTTCTCTACTTCAGTTTTACGTGTTTGACAATCAATAACTTCTAGGATGCACTTCAATACTTATTCTAGCAAAGGTAAGGTATTATCCTCCTCTTGTAATTGGGTCCATGTATAATGGTTTCTCCAATAAACTTGCAAAATAACTTAGAGCTTCTGCATTATATATGTGTGTTGGTATGTTCCAAAGCTTAAACAATATATGGGTTGTTTCTTTTGGTTTCTTACCATGTTCAATTGTTCATACCATCTCTCCAACTTTATACAGTAGAATATAATATAATTATGTCCATGTTTTATAATATCATCAAATATTTGATCCCTTCTTGAACGACAAAAAATAGAGATCATGTATGTTTACATAAACCTTTTCTAGTCCAATCTCCTCCTATTGTTTCATTAAGGATTCCTTGGTGATTGAGAATGATACTCTATTCTTTCCTATATAGTTTCCAACCACTATATTTCATACCTTAACACATTTTCCTTCACTTCAGTTGCCAATTTATTTCTATATAAGCATGATCATCTACTTTATTTCCTGCATAATTTTCCTATATAGTCGAATTTTCCTTTATAAGCATGATCATCTACTTTATTTCCTGCATAATTTTTCTAAACTTCGTTTACTCTCCAACTAGAATTGCTCTTGATAGTATAGATCATTGATTTTTGGAACTTCATCAGATCCCTCATTGTTTTGACAGATCATTTTACTATCTTTTCATACTCTTCCTTCTTTAGTAGATTCCAGTCCTTAAGATAATGTACATTCAATTGGACGATTGTTTTCTACATTTGCGTGCATCAGGAGCTTTGTGATTTGATTTATCATCAATAATTGATTCCTTACTTTTGTTGCATTCCTATTTTTTCTAGATAATTTCTTCAACAATCCTATCAATTTCCTTTTCATTTACCATCCATCACAAATTATTTGACTTCTTTATCCTCATTATCTTTTTTTCTTCCCACTTTAATAAAGAACATTACACAGCAACAAAATAGAGTTATTACAGAATATGGTACACCAGAAACCCTAGCTATTATAGTACAAGGTAAACTAAAAATTGTAACCTTTCAACCAAGTTTTGTAGATCAATGGACGACCTAACTATTAGAGTCGATACTGTGTTGTTCGTGTCGACCGTTGTGCTGAAAGAGATCCTAAGTGACTAGCAACCGCAATCACAATAAGCAAAGAACGACCTTGAAATTGTGTTGATCGTGTACATAGTTCTATTCGTGTTGACCATGTTCTTGGTATTCTTTAGTTGTTCTTCGTGAAGACCAAATCCAAGGTGTATGGAGTCCCTTTGATTTTGTAAAACATTGTTTTCTCTCTCGATATAGCTCTAATTCAACTATAAATATGATATGTCACCATACTGTAAGAAATTTAAATCCGCCAGCAATTGAACAAAATAATAACCACAAAGTCACTAATCAAATTAGAAGTACTTTTGGTCATCTAAAGAAATATTCAACTGTTCAAGCATTGGGGGAGAGGAATTTTAAGACGAAATTTGTATGGTTACTTAGTTATACTATTCTTTAATTTCCCTAAAAGAGAAACACAAAGAGACCCCTAGAACTCCCAATTTCAATTTTTATAAATAAGAAAATCGAATTTATGTTTTTAGTATTCAACACTAAGTTTTTTACTTTGTCATTTAGTTTTATGGATATTCATTAGTTTTGTCTAGTTTCTAAGGATACCCTAATCTCTTTAAGGAATCCTTTTTTCTAATTCATCATTTGCGTGTTAAATTTTTAATAAATTTATATATTGTAATTTTCAATTTATATATCCATGTATGGTTTGTTTTGTTAAATTGATTTGATAAACTACATATTGAAAGTGAAACAGAATTCGTTGAATCAACATTGATAAGAAACACCCAAATTTATAAAAAGGTTTTAATTTAATAAAATTAATTTCTTGGGCCTTTGTTCGAGTACAAGTGGTAAAAAACATGTGTATTATTGTATATTAAATAAATGAGGTACTTGGAGTCCTTAAAAATATCATTTGAACTAATTAAAAAAGTAAAAACAATTACTTAAAAAATATTCATGTTCATATTTAATTTTTGTAATGTGAATATTATGGATGTTAATTTGTTAATAGATTTATGTTTATATAATACGGATTAACATTTTTGTTCAAAAACCAAAAATCTAACAATAAATTAACATGTTATGGAGCTAATAAGTGTTCTTGGCCAATACCAGACCAAAAAACGATGGGTCAAAGGTTGATTTTGTGAACATGGGTTGAAGAAAATAAGTAAAATTGAGGAACGATCCAGAAACTCTGGTCATGACATAGTTTTCGACCTAGAACAGTGGTCATAGCCTGTTTTCAGACTGTATTTTGAATTGCCCCCAAAATTAAAGTAGAATATTATGAATGTGAAATAATGTGTTATCTATTTTATAAAATACAGCTTAGTTTAAAAAAATTACATCATCTACCATTAAGAAGATCAATGAGTTCACTAACCTAGTTTACCGATTTTCTAGAAGTTATATTCTCATTGTTATAATAATAACGTTATGGAGTAAACGTATTAGGAGATCACCGAACGTTCTACATTTCTTTTCAAGTCAAATAGTACAATAAAAAATAATCGGGATAGGAATCACAATTTCTAACCAAACATCCCAACAATCAACGGTTAAGTCGGGCATCACCCAATCAATGCCAATCATATTCTAAAGTAGGCTCCATATCATAGTCACTCCTTTGCAATGAAAAATCATGTGAGGTTTCGTCTCCACTCTTCACAAAACATTTTTTAATAATTAACAATAATGAACATTTATTTCATTCATCTATCGTTCGTCAAAATTCCTCCATTTATGACACTCTATCCAAAAAACGAGATTTTTGAAGAGAATTTAGAATTCCATAACTTCTCCCATAGGAAGTCATATATGGAAATCTCCGCAAACAATGTGTAACAATGACCAACCTTAAAGGAATTCATTTCTTGCCAAAGTAAGATCATGCGATGAAGGTATCACCATCTTACGCCTCACTAAGAGTAACATTCTTTTATGTAAGATGAATTCTCTATAATTAAGTCTTCTTCTATAATAATTTTACTCACGAAACTATTCAAGTGTTTATTGAACATGTCCTTTGAACAATACATTTCTACATATGGTTGTTAAAGTAAGGGTTGGAAATGACAAAGCAAGACTTGTTTTCTTCATGTTCTTATTTTGGTATCTTTATTCTTAGTCAATTTTCTTCGATTAAATGCTTGGGTTCATTATAAATAACTAGTAAAAAAGTACACTATATATATTGGTACTAATCTGATTTCAACTTGCTATAAGCCAATACCGATTGGTTTTATACGAATCGGTCTCAATCGATATAACTTCTCTTTGTTATCTTAATAGGTAACGTCGATTGGTTAATAACTAATCGGTACTTCTTCATAAGTTTATATCGATTGGTTGATTGACCAATTGGTACAGCCTTATGGAGAAGCACCAATTGGTTGAATGACCATTCAATGATTCCACAAAGTCTATACCGATTTTTCAATAGATGCTTCTCCTCTAGGCTGTACTTATTGTCCAATCAACCAATTGGTCAATCAACCAATCAGTACATGCTTATGAAGAAGAATTAATTGGTCGTTTGACTAATCGGCAAAATCTATATAATTAAAACTATAAATTTAAATAATATTACAATACCTAATATAATACTGAAAATTACAATACCATTAACAAACCTCGAATTGAATCAAAATTATAACCAATGTTCTTAAACAAACACATAATTAAATTATTACAAGAACATGAACCAAAATCATAAAAAAAGATATTCTTAAACAAATACATAATCAAAGTACTACCAACATTTTAAAATGAACCAAAATCATAACAAAAATTCTTATTTAATTTGCGTCTTCCCTAGAATCATCGTCGCCTTATTGTTGGGGCTACATAGGGGGAATTGTTGTGGATGACCCTTGACCCAATGATTGACCGCTAATATTAGTAAATTGTGCAAACAACGTAAGATCTATTAATACATTTCTAGACATAACTATGACATAAGACTCATCATCTCGGCTCTCTCCACCCTCATCCTCTCTTATATATAGAACCTCAACCAGTTTTCCATTTCGGCCTCTCGGCCCTCATTGTCTCTTCCATATCATTGAGTCTTCTTTGTATTGATTGTCCCAACGTAGTTGTTTTTTTTACTGTGTTGACTCTCGAATTGGGAAGATAAAATTGATGTCATCCAAATAATTTTCCCTTGTCTTTAGGGCAAAAACTCCTTCAACTAAATCAACATTAGAAATACTGAGATATCTAACTTACATATGTCTTAGTTAATCTTACAACAAAATATGTTAATGCCAATAATAGATAAAATATAAATTAAACATATTTATACTTACCACTTTCTCATGTACGTGCAAATAATTTTTTTATCTCTTTTGATTCTAGTCGCCAAAAAGAAATCTGCATTGCTTGGAGTTAATCCTTCTCGTGCTTCCTAAAATTGTAAAGTTAAATTTTAAGTTATATGAAAGTAAAGTTAAAAAATAAGTCTTACCATTTCTTACTGTAACTGTGTAAATGATTTGCTACCAAACCGATGTGCATATTTTGATGTTCATCAGAAAGTTGTTGAACCCTTAAAATTTACAGATAACGAAATTTAGAATCATCTTAAGGAAATTATTAAAGAAATTTCATAATAGTTAACTCACTCTATTATTGAACCATTTGATATATTCGCTACATATTCAAATTAAACACATAATAATTTTTTTTGATAACATTCATACATATAAAATAACCTAAGAACAGTCATACCGATAAAATGGCTGCGCTTCTTCACAATTTTTTAACACATGAATAAACCAATTATTCTCGATGTTCTGATGCGTAAATATATATTTTCCCTGATAATAATTCCTAAACATATGATAATATGGCAAAAGAACTCGTTGGTTGGGGTGACATGTGCACTGAGGAATCTTGAAAATACATAGCACACAAGCTGATACTTTCATTTACCACATAACTCTCACTAATTGATGCTTTGGGATGACATTTATTTTGAATATATCATTTTCAAGTTCCCATATATTTTTTTATTGGATAAGTCCATTTATATTGAACCTTCCCTCAAATCAAAGCCTCCATTGTTAAATAAACAAGCAAATGTATCATAATATCAAAAAATGCAGTAAGAATTATTTTTTCTAACTTGCATATTGTTAGAACATTATAATTATAAAGTTGTTCAAAATCGTCTTTCAATAGTGATTTCAAACAAAACATCTGAAAGAACATTGAATGGCCCACAAGAGCTTCATATACCTCATCTGCAAGTAAACCATGTGTCATAAGTAGAATAAGATACTCTAGTAAAATATGGTAATCATGATTTTTTAATCCAGAAATCATTAAATCTTTGACATTTATACATCCTCCAATGTTCGAGCAAAACTCTTTTGGAATTTTTAAGTCTTTTAAAAATTGACACATCTTCAATTTTTTTCATGAGGCTATGTATAAGTACCGTCTAAATATTGAGAAACACCCCCTCACATCAACTACATGTAAATGATGACGTATATTCATTAGCTCCAAATATTGACGTGCTTTTAAATTATCTTAGGTCATTCCTTTTAGATACATGATGGTTCCAAAACAATATAACATATATTTTTTTAATATGTATAACCTCTAAATTATGTCTCATCCATAAATCTTCCCAATGATGTAATTCAAAAAAAATACTCATCTTAGTCCAATTGTCACCCGACTTTGATGATTCACATTTTCCCTTTTAGTGGAATCTCAAGTGAGAAATCTATATTTCAAATCGTGTACTTGTTTAAGAATCTCACGTCCCAATAATAATTGAGGCGCACTTCTCGATTTGATAGTGCCATCGAATAATTCCTTTTGTCTACAAAATTTATGATTGGTGGGAAAAATCTTCGAAGAAACATGTAACACTCTTTCTTAACATTTGTTAATCTCATTGAGAAAGTGTTCTTATTACAACATGGGCATGCCGATATTCCCTTTGTACTCCATCTAGACAAGTTTGCATAAGCAAGAAAGTCGATTATTGACCATATTAAACTAGAACACAATTTAAAGTTCTAAGAAGTTGAGACGTCATAATTACTAGGAGGATACTCTATAACTCACTTAATTCATCAATTAACGTCCGTAACAATACATCAATTGCATCGCTTGGACACTCTAGACCCGAAATTAAAATGAATTGTATAAAATTAGAAGAGTTCATGCAAAGTATTGGAGGAATGTTATAAGGAATGATAATCACATGCTAAATGTTATACGATGTCTTTCTATTTGCAAATAGTTGGAATCAATCACTTGAGAGACCAAGTCTTATATTACGAGGCTTAATTACAAAATCAGGATAATCTTCATTGAATGATTTTCATGCCAAAGAATCAGCGGGATATCGCAAAACTTCATCATCAACCCTTGTATCTTTGTGTCACATCATTAAAGGAACAATTTTAGAACACATATATACTTTTTACAATCTTGGTATTAGTGGGAAATAATGTAGCACCTTATTAGGATAGTTTTTCCATTCGCTTTCTTCTTAGGTTCTCCACTCGATTCTTTAGTTTTCTACCATGAAACTTCACACAATTTATAAGAATTAAAAATCTTGTCATCTTTTCGATATAGCATACAACTGTTTTACAAGCATCTTTCTTTTCTTAAGAAAGATCAACATCCGTAAGAAACTTCTTACAATGATAATATAAAATGGGAAGATTAGAATTCACATGTAATATTTCTTTCTTTAACAATTTTAACAACATTTTAAATGAATAATTTTCCCATTGTCCAACATTCTTGAGGTGAAGTAATTTTAATAATGTTGATGCCTTTGAAATTCTGGAGCATTCATATAATGCTTCATTAGATACATTTAAGAGTATAGAATTTTTAGCATCCTCATTTGCCCCATCCTAATTTGCCCTATCCTCATTTGATGCATCAACACCACGTGGATAGAAATTGTTTATGATATTTCTCATACAAACATCCCCATCAAAATCATTGCGTTCCGATACATCTACTATTGAATCAATATGAAGTTGTCCCAATTATCTTCTCCAATTTATACATTAGTATTATTATCAATCTGTACATCAATCCTATCATTGCTTTGTCGTTTTTCCCCATGAAAATTTCAAAATGTATAGCTCTTCCTTATTTCATACATGTAAAATGTTTTCTTACACCTTGTTTGTCAAAATATTCTCTATTACCACATTTAACGCATATGGACATTCAATATTGGTAATTCGGCTAGAACTCACAACAAAACTAAGAAAAGAATAGACTCTTTAATGTATTTTGAAAGATGACGATATTTTTCCGTATACATTGTCCATTTTTTTTATCAGGGATATCCATATCTAAACCTAAATCAATGTAAAAATCTAAATCAATATCTATCAAAAATCTATATCATAACCTAAATCAATGTCAAAATCTAATTCAATATCTATCAAAAGGTCATATATATCAAAAATCCATATCATAACCTAAATCAATATCAAAACATAAATCATTATCTATCAAAAAGTCATATCTATCAAAAATCCATATCATAACCTAAATCAATGTCAAAACTTAAATCAATATCTATCAATAAACTTTATCCATCAAAAAGTCATATCATAACCTAAATCAATGTCAAAACTTAAATCAATATCATAACCTAAATCAAATATCAAAGCACATAATATTTTATTTTTAATTTCAACTATGACCTAAGAATTTCATTTTAAATACCTGGATTCGAGGAAAAACTCTGCTCTCAAATAAAGAAGAATAACTCAAGTCGCGCGAGGAAGAAGACGTCTTCAACAACTCCTTGATCTAGCGCTCATCCAAAAAGACAGAGAATGAAAAAACCAAATCATCTACTAATAAAATTGAATCTTCATTTGACTAGGTTTTGTGCAATTAAATTAACAACATCTTGTTGCACACAATTAGTAATTAAATCGGAAAAATTGAAGCTCATTTCATGAAGAGAAAAGAAGTTTACACATTTAAGTTCATTTTAAAATTATTCTCAATTCATCTAGATTAACTTCAATCAATTTTACACAATAAGTAATTAAAGTATCAGTCAACCAATTTTACAATATAAATCATGAAATTTTACACAATAAGTATTGAAATTCTATAATTAAAACTCATCCCATTGTAGATTTATTACAACTAAGTCATGAAATTAGAAATATAGTATAACTATCCATTGCATTATTCATCATAGTCTAGATTAATTAAAGTTGTTTTATATCAAAACCTAATTAATATCAACACCTAAAGAATTTCAAAATATAATTAAAAATAAAGTTAAACCTATATATATATATCAATTTACGGCGAAAATGGTCTTACTTGGAGACATGAGGCGAAGATGTGTAGGAGATGAATCTTGGACGTATCTAAACGAAGAAGAAGGAAAGGGATCAAGGGAATGAGAGATTGTATAGATCGGATCTTTGACATTGGATCTTAGATGGGCAAAAGCTCTATAGACGTCGGTGCGCAGGCGGTAACAAGAGAAGGAAAGAAGAGAGATCTCGATTGGAAGCAAGGGAAACTCTCGAATTGTTTTGTGTTTTTTATAGGAAATATCGATTGGTAGATATACCAATCGGTACTATAGCTTAAGGTACCACCAATTGAAAATGCAACCAGTTAATATTAAAGGGGTTTCACTGATAGGTATAGCCACCAATACTAATGTTTCATAAAAGCGCCAAAATATGATGCCATTTATTTTGCCGGGTTTTATGGGTGTTGTACCGATTGGTTATCAAGTCAATCATTGTTATATATAGTCGTTCATCGATTGTTATAAAGACCTGTTGTCTTTATAATATGATAGGATCGGCTTTATCGATAGAGACTAAGTCTGGCTATTGATGAAGGCTTATGAAAAACGGTTTTGAAAGAAATCCTGTTATGGATTTAATTCATTTTCTATTCTACGCAAACACTTGTAAACACTTGAAACAGATTCAAGGCGAAATTGTTTACTTGGGTTTGAAGCTCAAGATGAAAGATGAAAAGATGTCAGAAATGAAAGAACACAGAAGTTTGTTTATGGATGTTCGGAGAAACTCTCCTACGTCACTCCTTCTTCCAACCACCAGAAGGATTCACTATAATATGATTCGAATCAAATACAGTTTACACACACTTAGCTCACTATTGAACAGAACACACTCTGTTCAATATACAATATGAAGAATGTCACTCAGCTAAAGGTGTTTTTTGATTCTAGCTCTCTCTTGATTCACATAGTATAATAAGAAAAGTAGCTTCACAGTAAAAGTCTTGATTTCTCTCTCTGGAATATCAGATTGCTTGTTGGTTCAGTTCGCGTTCGATAGATTGGCTGATTGTCCGTTGTCCTTGAGATACTAGGCACAAACTAACGGTCAAATCTTTAGAATGATAAGTTGCACTCTTCCATTGGAAATCCTCCATTGTACACAGCAGGTTCTGAGCACAAGGATCGTGGACGTATACCACTGGTAGTGCGCCGAATATTCCATCAGAGATGTACCTACAAAACAAGTAATATGAGGAAAATTCTCTTACGTGACATTCGTTGGTTGGTTGCATATAGCTGTTGTACTAATCTTCACTAGAAAGTGGAGCAGGAGTAGGGTACAACTATAGTACGTGGGTAGGCGGGTGCTAGCTTCAAGCATACTACTTAAGCTGAGAATTAGATGTATTTCAATTAGACGCCCTTGTCTAATGAAATCAAACATCTCCGTCTAAGAGCATAATCCATTAGACCGCCTGGTCTAATGGGATTAAACTTGCGTCTAATTACAATAACTTCAGACTAATCTGAAGGAATTAGACTCACGTCCAACCATCACTAATTAGACTACACGTCTAATTATCCAATAACCATTACACTACACGTCCAACTCCACTGAGTTAGACTGCACGTCTAATTCCGGTTCTACTTCAGACTTGTCTGAAGGAGTTAGACTCACGTCTAACCTTCACTAATTAGAATACACGTGTAATTATCCAATAACCATTAGAATGCACATCTAACTCCACTGAGTTAGACTGCACGTCTAATTCCGGTTCTACTTTAGACTTATCTGAAGGAGTTAGACTCACGTCTAACCTTCACATTCCAATAGACTACACGAGTAACTCCGCTGAGTTAGACTGCACATCTAATTCCGTATACATTAAACTACACGTCTAACTCCGTATACATTAGACTACACGTCTAATTCCAAATACATTAGACTGCACGTCTAACTCCGTTGAGTTAGACTGCACGTCTAATTCCTTTATCTATTAGACTACACGTCTAACTCCACGAGTTAGACTGCACGTCTAATTCCGAGATCTATTAGACTGCACGTCTAACTTAATGAGTTAGACTGGACGTCTAATTCTGTGCATTCATTAGACTGCACGTCTAACTCCACTGAGTTAAACTGCACGTCTAATTCTGTACATCTAATGCCAAAATCGGTTTAATGACCCTCATTAGAGCCAAGTCTTATGAAATATGATTTCGATACACCTACATCAAAACTCATAAGTCATTTCATCATCAAAATCTCAATGGTTAAATTATTTCAACACTTAGTCAAAATAATTTGACCCAACAATTTCCCCTTTTTGATGAAGAAATTAAAAACCTGCATATGTATATACCAAAATATGCATTCATCACATAAATAAACAAATCTTGTTTGCATGCAAATAAGACATTCAAAATATCAAAATCAGATAAATCATAAATGAGTGTTTTCAGAAGAAACATACAAAATGTTGTTCAAAGTAACCAAGATAAGTTCATAACAAAAATATCATCAAGAGATATACAAAATTTCATCTTAAAATAAAAGTAGTTTCCTTTCTAATCGTCTTCTTCTTCTTCCAAGTCTTTTCACTAGAAAGGATGATATTCAACCTAGGAGATCTCTAAGACTACGGTTAGAGGAGGGTTGGAGATATCTGTTTTCCTTTTCTTGGATTTGAGCGTCTTCACTCTTTGAACATAATCGACAACCTTCTGGTTGTTCAGGATTTTAGAGGGAAGGTGAAAGCTCTTATCGGGTTCATTCAGAAGGAAACAGAGGAGAGAGCTAAGAGTACCATCAAATCCAAAGATAGTCTTCCGAGCAACAACTATTATAACAAGATTTTCGAAGAGGAAACTTGTCCAGTTAACAGGAACACCCCTGGTGATAGCCACCATCATCTGAAAGACCTTTGTACAATACTTGTAAGAGGACTCTTTGGAGAGAAGAGATTTTGAGATGATATCGCTTAGAAGAGCAAATTCATCCTGCAGGAGGTTTTTCTTTCCATGAAAATCAATTTGAGGAGAATCAGAAAAGACTTTCATCATTGTAATCATTAAGTCAGGCGGAGTGGATGAACACTCATCAATACCTACTTTTAGAAGCTGGATAAACATACTGAATGACTCTTCGGTGATGCAGATCATCTGGCCCATCACGACTCCAGCAACGACTTTATCATAATAAAAGCCAACGGTTTCGAAAAATTCATGAACCAACTGTTCATGATAGAGTTCATGAAGGGTGAGGAACTTTCTCAGCCCAGAGGCTTTTAGAGACTCAAACATCCTATGCATGCCCGAAGATTGTAGAGTGGATACAGATTTGAAATCCACTTGAATCGATTTTGGACAGAAAATGGACATTTCGACTTGATGAACAAACTCTTAATCGATTCGAATTCTAGAGAGAGAAATGGATTTCGGAGAACTCTTATCTTTAGAATGGATGTTTCAATAAATATCAAGGTCTAATAGTGTTAAGAATAACTAATAATTACTCCTACCGTCAAGAACTCAAAGGTCTATTCCCAATAAACGCAGCATTTAATATTAACATGAAACCGATCAGTTAATACTAAGTGTACAAGCAAAAGTTGTCAGAAATATTAGTCATTCCTTATATATTGAGAAACACGTGTCTACAATTCTTTTGAGGAATGATTGATTTAATTTTCGGCGGGAAAATGAACTTGAGCAGAAACATAAGCAAAGGACAACTGTCCAACTAGCCAGAAGATGAAGAGTCTAATTACACCAGTAGTTAGACGTTTATTCTCCTTTTCACATTTTCAACTTCCTTGTGAAAATTCAGTCTATTAAACGTATCCATCTAATTATGCAATAACATCACGTGAAACACGCGTGTCTGGTTAGACATGAGCATCCTCTTGCTCATAACGTAAAAACGTCTAACGTCTATTAGACGTATCAGTCTATTAGACGTATTCGTCTAACCATTCAGGTTAGAATAACCAAGACAGTGATTCCCGATGAAAATTAAATTGCTAAAGTAGACATGCGTCTAAGTAGCTGTGTTTCTTAAACTCTGAATTATTAGGATAAATTAAGACCTTTGTCTTTCATGTCTATTCAGTTGCGTTTTGAACAATACGTCCCCCCCTCAATTTATGCACGTAATCACCTCAATCAAGATTAACAAGACCTAACATGTTTCTAAAATGAGAAAACTTAGCTTCCGGTAGGGTTTCGTGAAGATGTCTTCAGTTTGTTGATATGTAGAAACATGTTCAAGACGAATCTGCTTCTGATTGACGTGTTCTCGGATGAAGTGCTGCCTGATTTCAATATGCTTTGTCCGAGAATGTAGAACTGGATTGTAGGTGATTGCGATAGCACTCGTGTTGTCATAGAAAATTGGAGATTCATCAGCCTCAATGCCATAGTCCCTGAGCTGTTGTTGAATCCACAAAACTTGAGAGCAACAACTTCCAGCTGCAAGATACTCAGCTTCAGCTGTAGACGTGGCGACCGACGTCTGCTTCTTGCTGAACTATGTGATTAGACGATCTCCAAGGAACTGGCAAGTTCCACTTGTGCACTTTCTATCAATTTTGCACCCTGCATAATCTGCATCTGAGAAACTAGTTAAATTGAAATTGGAATCCTTCGGATACCATAGTCCCACATTTTGAGTTACCTTTAAATATTTAAGAATGTGTTTAGCAGTAGTAAAATGAGAGAGTTTAGGATCAGCCAGAAATCTGCCACAAACACCAACAACAAATTGAATGCCTGGCCTGCTAGCAATAACATACAGCAATGATCCGATGAGTCCTCTATATGTTGTTACATCGACACTTTGGCCACTTTCATCTTTATCCAATTTACTAGAAGAGCTCATTGGAGTATCTGCTGCAGAACAGTTCTCTAAACCAAACTTTTTTAGTAGTTCTTTGAAACCTTCGGTTTTGACCCTTCCCAACACTTAGAATTTTTTATTTTTTTTAAACAATGGTCAAAACTGAAGGTTTATTTGAAAACCTTCGGTTTTGACCCTTCCCAACACTTAGAGTTTTTTCTGTTTTTTTTTAAACAATGGTCAAAACCAAATGTTTATTTGAAAACTTTGGTTTTGACCCTTTCCAACACTTAGAGTTTTTTATGTTTTTTTTTAAACAATGGTCAAAACCGATGGTTTATTTGAAAACCTTCGGTTTTGACCCTTCCCAACACTTAGATTTTTTTTTTGTTTTTTTTAAACAAGGGTCAAAATCGGAAGTTTATTTGAAAACCTTCGGTTTTGAACCTTCTCAACACTTATAATTTTTTCTGTTTGTTTTAAACAAGGGTCAAAACCGAAGGTTTATTTGAAAACCTTCGGTTTTGACCCTTCGTAACACTTAGAATTTTTTTTGTTTTTTTTTAACAATGGTCAAAACCGAAGATTTATTTGAAAACCTTCGGTTTTGACCCTTCCCAACACTTAGAATTTTTTATGTTTTTTTAAACAAGGGTCAAAACCAAAGGTTTATTTGAACACCTTCGGTTTTGACCCTTCCCAACAGTTAGAATTTTTCTGTTTTTTTTAAACAATGGTCAAAACCGAAGGTTTATTTAAAAAACCTTCGGTTTTAACCCTTCCCAACACTTAGAATTTGGGTCAAAAAACGAATATTTTCCAATAAACCTTCGTAATTGCCCTATTTTTTCCCCAAATTAAGGCAATCTAATATATAAAGGAAAAGAATTCAAATACAACATTAATAAACCGAAACCAAAGGATAATAATTATTATCAATAATTATGAAATCAAAACACACCAAAATGTCATCATTCGTATGGAAAAGATAATACATATTTAATCAAACAATATAAACTAGAAATTAGTAGATGTGGGGGGAGGAAGGGGTGATTGATTATACCTCTTCAATAATTCAATTTTCTATTCGAGATTCTCCAATTTTTGTGTCATTTCAGCTCTGTTCGCTTTAATTTCAGTAAGCATTTGGCCTCTTTCCGCATCCCTCAATCGGATTTGCTCCAATTCCAGCGTCATTTTTCTCACCTCTTCCTCACGTGCCACAGTTTTTGATGCTGCTAGCAAATTCTGATATGACCGGGACAGTTTCTCTGGTGTACGCCGATTACTTTGTCATGACTCACCCATCCTAAATGTATTTCATATATATATATATATTAATCAAACAAAATAACCGTAATCTAAAACTAATATAACTTAAATCAAACACAATAACCAAAATATATCATTCATTTAACAAAATCTAACAAAATCATATATATTTAACAAAGTAACCTAAATCTAATCTAAACAATAACAAATCTAAATTAAACTACCAAACAAATAATCTAAACTAGCATAAATCTAGATAATATAAAATAAATGATAACAAATCTAAATCTAATAATTAACAAAAAAAAACAAATAAATCTAACCTGGAAGAAGACGAAGAAGAGAAGCGGCGGAGGCGGCTGCGGCGCGGGAGAGGGATAAAGGAGAGAGGCGAATGAAAAAGAGAAGGGTTAGGGTTAGTATTTATAAAAGTATTTACCGAATGTTTTAATATTACTTTCGGTTTTGACACTCCTTAAAACCGAAGGTTTTTCAATAAACCGAAGGTTTTCCAATAAACCTTCGGTAATAAGAATCACAAGATTTGATTTTTTTTGTCTTTTTTTGGATGAGACAAAACCAAAGGTGTATAGGATAAATTTCGCAATTAACAATTTCAGGAAAAGGTAAAACCGAAAGTTCATTAAATAACCTTTGCAATTAATCATTTTCCAACTTTGAATATTTTTTTAATTTTTTGGGATGAGTCTAATCCGACAGTTTAATGGAAAACCTTCGTATTTAAACATTTCAGGAAAGTTAAAACCGAAAGTTTTTGGAATAACCTTCGCAAGTAACCAACTCTCAACACTTAGAATTTTTTTTGATTTTTTGGGCATGTCAAAACCGAAAGTTTCTTTTTAGAACTTTCGGTACTAAATAGTAAACCCGAAAGTTTTAGACCCCTCTCGAAATCTATTTTCAATAATGAAAGATTTGTTCCTCTCAGGATCAATTAGGAGAGTTTTATAAACCTTCGTTAATATCTGTCGGTAAAGGTCATTTTTTTTAAATTGTTATTTTTTCTCAACAATTGAGCGTTTTGAGAAAATTTAAAATTTTAATATTATTCTACAAAATAATATAAAAAAAATTCAAAATCAGTTTATGTTTAAACTTTTTACAAATATGTATAATTAGACAATTTAAAAATATTATGTTAGAGAATGTAATTACATTTTTTTAAGTAAAAACATTTTATTCAATAATAAAATTAACATTTAATTAAAATATTATTTTAATATAAAAAATTGTTCTTGTAAAATAAAACATATATAACACTTTTAAGAAAAGTAAATAAACTAAAACATTACAAACAAAATAATATATTTATATTTAAAAAAAGAACTGCATTAAACAAACACAAATATATAATATTACTTTTCCGTTGTTTGACTTCCTATATTTGGAATTTGAGTAACCAAACTAAGAAGAGACATTTGTTTACTATTGAGTTACCTTTTCCGTTGTTCAAAACATTTGTTATCTCCTAAGTCAAATTATGAGAGGAAGACGCAGAGGAGGATGGGTTTGAAGATACCTGTCGCTTCTCAAATCAAATTAGGTCAACTAAGAGCTATCGAGATCAGCTCCTTTCGAACAATATCTGTTGATTGCAATAACCTTTTATAAGTTGAGGTAGACCACGATGTTCATGTTGCCTTCTCAAATTCTTCACGTTTCTCTAGCAATAATCGTTGTATAAGGGTGCCTAGTAAGACACCAACTCTAGTCGCAAGCAAAAATAGTCAAACTGTGTTCAACCTCTACTTACCTTTTTTTCTCTAGTTTTTTTTCTAATTTTTGCTCTGTAAACATGGTTATCGTTATTATTGGGCTGGGTTAGAATTTACAAAGAAAAAATTCAAAAACATTGCGCACACAAAATAACATATTCATATTAAAAAAAAAGAACTGCATTCACTAGTAAAAAAAGGGTCTTTAGCGACGGTTTTTCCCGAAGGTTTTGTAAACCTCTCCTAAATACTCCCGAGAGGAACAAATCCTTCGGGATTAAAAATAGATTCCGAGTGGGGTGTGAAACCTTCGGGTTTATTAATTATTACCGAAAGTTCTACAAAGAACTTTCGGTTTTTACCTTCCCAAAACACCCAAAAAAATTCTAAGTGTTGGGTGTGGGTTATTTGCGAAGGTTTTAGGAAAAACCTTCGGTTTTGAAATCCCTTGGTTTTTTAATTGCGAAGGTTATTCAAAGACCCTTCGGTTTTGCTCATTAAAAAAATTGAAATTTTTGAAAGGGTTTTTTCCGAAGGGTCTTTAATAAACCCTCGGTTTTGATTAATATCAAAACCGAAAGGTTTATGAAAACCTTCGGCCTCAACCTCTATAAATACAAACCCTAACCCTTCTCTTTTTCATTTCGCTTCTCTCCTTTCTCTCTCTTCCGCCTCCGCCGCCGCCTGCCTCTTCCAAGCCAAGCCGCGGGTTCTTCTCTTCAGGTAATTTGTTTGATTTGGTTTTTTGTTTTGTTTATTGAAAGATTTAGATTTATGTTAGTTTACGTTATTTTGTTTGATGAATATATATATATATACATATATGATCTGAAATGCATTTAGGATATGGGTGATGATTCGACATGGAAGAGACTTCGGCGTACACCGGAGAAACTGCATCCGTGTTACCAGAATCTGATAACACAATCTGAAATTGCGGCACGTGAGGAAGAGGTCAGAAAGATGACGCTGGAAATGGAAGAAATCCGACTAAGGGATGCCGAAAGAGGTCGTTTGCTTAGTGAAATCAAAGCGGACCGGGCCGAAATGTCTCAGAGATTAGAGAATCTCGAACAGGAACTTGTCTTGTTGAGGAGTCGACTGAATCAACCACCCGCTCCTTCCACCCCCTCTAATAATTAATTTGTAGATTTATTATGGATTTTATGACTGTTATGTTTTAATATTTATGAATTATTGTTATTATGTTTGTTTTGTTTGGTTTAATATGTTTTATTTAATAATTATGTTTTGATTACTTTTCACAAATTTTTAAAAAAAAACCGCATTGCCAAAACCGAGGGTTTATTTGAAAACCTTCGGTTTTGACCTATTTTTTTTTTAAAATTGGGGTAAAAACCGAAGGTTTTCAAATAAACCTTCGGTTTTTGCCTAGCATTAAAAAAATCAGATTTTTTTCTAAGTATGGGAATGGGTAAAAACCGAAGGTTTTCAAATAAACCTTCGGTTTTTGCCTAGCATTAAAAAAATCAGATTTTTTTCTAAGTATGGGAATGGGTAAAAACCGAAGGTTTTCAAATAAACCTTCGGTTTTTGCCTAGCATTAAAAAAATCAGATTTTTTTCTAAGTATGGGAATGGGTAAAAACCGAAGGTTTTCAAATAAACCTTCGGTTTTTGCCTAGCATTAAAAAAATCAGATTTTTTTCTAAGTATGGGAATGGGTAAAAACCGAAGGTTTTCAAATAAACCTTCGGTTTTTGCCTAGCATTAAAAAAATCAGATTTTTTTCTAAGTATGGGAATGGGTAAAAACCGAAGGTTTTCAAATAAACCTTCGGTTTTTGCCTAGCATTAAAAAAATCAGATTTTTTTTCTAAGTATGGGAATGGGTAAAAACCGAAGGTTTTCAAATAAACCTTCGGTTTTTGCCTAGCATTAAAAAAATCATATTTTTTTCTAAGTATGGGAATGGGTAAAAACCGAAGGTTTTCAAATAAACCTTCGGTTTTTGCCTAGCATTAAAAAAATCAGATTTTTTTCTAAGTATGGGAATGGGTAAAAACCGAAGGTTTTCAAATAAACCTTCGGTTTTTGCCTAGCATTAAAAAAATCAGATTTTTTTCTAAGTATGGGAATGGGTAAAAACCGAAGGTTTTCAAATAAACCTTCGGTTTTTGCCTAGCATTAAAAAAATCAGATTTTTTTCTAAGTATGGGAATGGGTAAAAACCGAAGGTTTTCAAATAAACCTTCGGTTTTTGCCTAGCATTAAAAAAATCAGATTTTTTTCTAAGTATGGGAATGGGTAAAAACCGAAGGTTTTCAAATAAACCTTCGGTTTTTGCCTAGCATTAAAAAAATCAGATTTTTTTCTAAGTATGGGAATGGGTAAAAACCGAAGGTTTTCAAAGAAACCTTCGGGTTTAACTATGTTCAGGACCGAGAGTTATACGTAAATCCTTCGCAAATATACATAAAAACGAAAGTTTATGTTATAACTTTCGGTTTTGACAATTCCTAATTTGTTAAATAATTTTGTTTTTAAGCCACTAATCTTAACTCCTAACTAATATAATCAAGTGTGGGTTATATTTTAAAAATGAATATTGTGTTTAATGTTGAAATGTTTATGATTGTGTTTGATTATTATAGAGAAGTGTATTTATATATGTATGAATGTTTATGTTTGATTATGTGAAGAATGTGTTTAATGTTTGATCATATGGATTGTACAATATTGTAAGGATAACAAATGTGTTAAATCGATGTTCTTTAAGGTCATTAGAAGGTGAGAAACAAAAGAATTTAACAAATTTGAAAGTGATAAAACCGACAGTTAAATATTTAACCTTCGGAATTATCCATCTAACCCGAAAGTTGTATATATAACCTTCGGGTTTTATACTTCTCAAGACCGAAAGTTATATATACAACTTTCGTTTTTTATGTGTATTTGCGAAGGTTAATTATATAACTTTCGGTTTTTACATTTTCAATTTTTTAAATTAGAGTATTTTTTCTTTCCAATATAGACTCCTAACTAATATAATCTAATGTGAGTTATATTTAAAAAATTTATATTGTGTTTTATGTTGAAATGTTTATGATTGTGTTTGATTATTATAGAGAAGTGTATTTGAATGTTTATGTATGATTATGTAAAGAATATGTGTAATGTTTGATCATATGGATTGTGCAATATTGTAAGGATAACAAATGTGTTCAATCAATGTTGTTAAAGGTCATTAGTAGGTGAGAAACAAAAGAATTTAACAAATTTGGAAGTGATAAAACCGAAAGTTAAATATTTAACCTTCGGAATTATAAGGGTGAAAACCGAGAGTTGTATATAAAACTCTCGGGTTTCAAGTGAAAACCGAGAGTTGTATATAAAACTCTCGGGTTTTAATAAGGGTCAAAACCGAGGGTTGTATATATAACTCTCGGGTTTTAAAAAGAGTAAAACCGAGAGTTATATATACAACTCTCGGGTTTTAATAAGGGTAAAACCGAGAGTTATATATATAACTCTCGGAAATCAAATGATAAAATTAAAAAACGGGCGCCTCTTTCTCTTCTTTCCCGATTTTACTTCCCTCTTCTCCCGCCGCACTCCAGCCTCTCCCCGACGAACAAGCCTCCGCGCCATCTCCTGCCGAAGTTCTTGCGCCGCCGACCTGCCGAAGACGTTGCGCCGCCGTCCTGCCGAAGACCACCGGTTATTTTAAAGAATAGCCCTCTGCCGCCGCCGGAACGTGAAGAACATCCTCTGCCGCCGCCGCCGCCGCCCTGCAAGGTTTGTTTTTTATTTATTTTGCAATTAGGTTAGATTATTGTTAGATTATTGTTTAATATGTTAGATTATTGTTAGATTAGTGAAATTAGGTTAGATTAGGGTTTGATTTTTGAAATTAGGTTAGATTTTTGTTAGATTATTGTTAGATTTGGGTTGATTATGTTAGATTATTGATAGATTATTGAAATTAGGTTAGATTAGGGTTTGATTTTTGCAATTAGGTTATAAGTTTAAGATTAGGTTATTGTTAGTATGATTTGGGTTTATTTTTGATTGTGGTTGGTATGATATGTGTTTAATTTTGTTTTAGGTTTGATTGTGGTTGGTATGATTTGGGTTTAATTTTGATTTAGGTTTGATTGTGGTTGGTTTGATTTGAGTTTAATTTTGATTTAGGTTTGATTGTGGTTGGTTTG
Source organism: Impatiens glandulifera (assembly GCF_907164915.1). Lineage (NCBI taxonomy): Eukaryota > Viridiplantae > Streptophyta > Magnoliopsida > Ericales > Balsaminaceae > Impatiens > Impatiens glandulifera. The sequence goes on along the minus strand of NC_061862.1, from coordinate 121,456,944 downwards.
ATTTGGGTTTAATTTTGATTTAGGTTTGATTGTGGTTGGTTTGATTTGAGTTTAATTTTGATTTAGGTTTGATTGTGGTTGGTTTGATTTGGGTTTAATTTTGATTTAGGTTTGATTGTGGATTACGAATTTCAGCCGCCCCCTGCCCGCCCGTCAATCTACATCCGCTGCTCTTCTTCGTTGCTCTTTTGGTGCAAGGTTAGTTCTTCATGTTATATTTAAGTCTGATTTTTCGATTAGGTTTATGTTAGATTAGTTTGATTATGTTAGCTTTTCATGTTAGCTTTTCCTGTTAGATTTTTGTTTGATTTGATTTATGTTAGATTAGGTATTAAGTTTGTTAGATTAAGCTGGATTAGATTGGGATTCAATTAGAATTGAATGTAGGTTAGAATTGTTAAATGCAATGAATTATGTATGAATAAAATTATGTTGGATTAGAATTGATTGCTTCAAAAGGTGTATGAATGATATAATTCTAGATGATATGTATGTTGAATTTTGGTTGGATAATGATAGAATAGTTAGAAATTATGTTAACATTATGTAAGCCTAACTAATTTAGACAAATGTAAGTAATTAATAATGCGGGTTGTTTTCCATTTTATTAGAAATATGGAAGTACCCGATAAAAGCTGGATGACCTTACGTCGAGATCATCCAGATTACGAGGAAGGTGTTGATAAATTCCTCGAGTATGCTGTTAGGAATACATCCCGACAAACCGTGAAATGTCCCTGCGTGAAATGCTTGAACACGCCGTTTATGGAAATAGACGAAGTCAAGACTCACCTCATCGTTTATGGAATAAATATTCATTATGAGTATTGGTATTTTCATGGAGAAAAGAGACGTACTACTCAAGTGGTTAATGAAGATGTCGATGAAGATGCCGATGACTACGATGATGATGACGACGATGATCAGTCGGAGGATGCCGTGCCGGAATTCAACGATCAGACACAGGAGATGAATAATACAGTTAATGAACAGGTCAACGAAGAACGTTATATGCACGAATTTATAAACGATATGTTCCCCAACGTTAATGACGTCCCGAGCAACGATCAACCAGTCGAAGATGCGCAAAGATTTTATAAATTACTTGATGATTCCAAACGACCATTGTATGAAGGTGCTCGAATAACGAAATCATCGGCACTACTGAAACTACTTCACATAAAAAATGTATGTCAATGGACGAATTCTTCGTTCGATATGTTGCTGCGTCTGCTTAAAGACTACATATTACCGATTGACGCTCAATTGCCAAACTCGTACTACGAAAGTAAAAAATTCATTACTGATATCGGGCTTAAATATAACAAGATAGACGCATGTAAGAACAACTGTATGCTATTTTGGAAGGACGACATAAATGAAGATTCGTGTAGAGTTTGCGGTCTTTCAAGATGGAAAGTCGACCAAACAAGTGGGACAGTTCGGGAGAAGCAAAACGGGAAATTCATTCCAAAAAAGGTGTTGAGATATTTCCCTTTAATACCAAGACTGCAAAGACTATACATGTCCTCAAAAACGGCTCCAATGATGAGATGGCATAAAGAAGGAAGAGTTGACAGTGATACGTTGAGACACCCCGCTGATTCCTTAACTTGGAAGACGTTTGATGAAAATTATACAGATTTTGCTTCAGAATCCCGAAACGTAAGACTTGGTTTATCAAGCGATGGATTTCAACCATTTGCAAATGGGAAAAAATCATACAGTGTTTGGCCGGTAATTCTCGTCCCTTATAATGTGTCACCCACGACTTGCATGGATTCTAGCAATTTCATTTTATCTATGTTAATTCCGGGTCCAAAGAGTCCGGGAGATGCAATTGACATATTTCTCCAGCCATTGATCGATGAGTTACATGAACTGTGGCAAACAGGTGTGAAAACGTTTGATGCACACACCTCGCAATACTTTAACATGCGAGCGGCGTTGTTGTGGACCATTAACGACTTTCCCGCATACGCGAACTTATCAGGCTGGAGTACGAAAGGTAAATTTGCTTGTCCTTGTTGTAGCAACGACACGGTATCCCTTCGATTGGTCCATGGTTCCAAACAATGTTACTTGGGTCACAGACGTTTCCTTCCACCGAAGCACAAATACAGAAGGGATAAAGAGTCGTTTGATGGTCGAACTGATTATAGGGATCCCCCTAGATTGTTAACGGGCCAAGAAAGTTATGAACAAGCACGAGACCTAGAAGACATTATTCTTAGTGCGGATATGAGCAAGAGAACCAAGATATATCATGAAACGCGGGGCGACAATTGGAACAAACTTAGCATTTTCTTCCGTCTACCTTATTGGAAATCGCTATTATTGAGACATAATTTGGATGTGATGCATATTGAGAAAAATATCTGTGATAGCGTGCTGGGAACAATAATGAATGTGAAAGAGAAGACTAAGGATGGTCCTAAAGCTCGTAAAGACTTAGAACTCTTGGGCATAAAATCATGGTTACATCCTATAAATGATGAAGGAGTTGTTCATTATCCAGAAGCGCCTTTCACTTTGACATCCGAAAATAAAATACGTCTTTGTAACTTCTTGAAAGATCTCAAGTTGCCTGATGGGTTTTGCTCAAATATCGGGGGTTGTGTAAATTTGGAAGAGAAAAAACTTTCGGGATTAAAGAGTCATGATTGTCACATTTTGTTGGAATACCTAATTCCTTTAGCAACTCGTGGATTGCTTCCAGAGTATGTGTATGATGCGTTAGTAAATTTGTCTCGTTTCTTTCGGTTGTTGTGCTTCAAAGAGTTGATTCAAGAGGACCTGGAACAATTGTACATGGATATTACATTGACGCTTTGCAAATTTGAAATGATTTTTCCGCCGTCAATCTTCGACATCATGATGCATCTCCCGGTTCACTTGTCATTTGAGGCTTTGCTTGGAGGACCTGTTCAGTATCGATGGATGTATCCCTTTGAACATTACATGGGTACAATGAAAAGATATTTGCGGAATAATAACCACCCCGAAGCCTCTATAAGCGAGAGCTATCTTGTTAACGAAAGTATTAGCTTATGTGCCAGGTATATGGAGGAACAAGATCAAGAAAATGCACAACCTGAAATCTCGGGGATTTCAATATTTGCATCATTGGAAGACCTATCCAACGGAAAAGTATACAACTTGGATTATATAGATCGAGTGACAGCTCATTCTTACATTTTGAAAAATTGTCCCGAAGCAGAACCTTTTTACATGTAAGCTTCAAAGTTGCTGTTACTAATTAGCATTAAAGAGTGTTACTAATTAGCATTCGATCTATTTGTAGAGATTATAACAACGAGTCCAGTGGAGAAACGTTTGCCGCATATTTCAAGCATCGAGTGAGTAAATTACAAACCATATATCCTAACTCTTCTTATTTATATTAACAACTACATTTCGGATACATATATAGGTCGCCCATTTAGCAGAAAGTAACGACATATCAAGAGACCTCAAGATCTTAGGAGAAGGTCCAAGTATCTACTCGTCTATGTATGTTTGGTGTAAAGTAAATGGATTCAAATTCTGTACAGAAAAACACGACGAAGGTTTGACAACTCAAAATAGTGGGGTGGTTGTTGAGGGATACAACGGATCTGAAACTATGTCATACTACGGAGTTTTGACGGATATAATCGAATTACAATACTATTCTCACAAACGAGTTGTTTTATTCAAGTGTAAGTGGTTTGATACACACTCGGGGGAACTAGGAGTGAAAGTGGATAAATATGGCTTCGTAAGTGTAAATGTAAACCGAATATTGAAAACGCAAAGTCAAGACCCGTATATATTGGCGAGTCAAGCAAAACAAGTATTCTACGCCCCTGATATGTCAGCCCGACCCGGTTGGAAGATTGTGACAAAAATAAAACCGCGGTTTACAAACATATAGTTCATATTAATTAATTAGGTAGATTTAATTATGTTTTTAACTTTATATTCATTTTTCTTACTACTTTATTTCAAGTATTCACTCATTTTTATTAATGGTGTGAATTAAGAATGTCTGAAGGTCCTAAAACAGTTTGGAAGAGTATGAGGAAGACACCCAAGAAATTGGATAAGAGTTACCAAAACCTACTTGCCCAATCCGAGGTGTTAAAGCAACGAGGATCGTCTTCGAGAGACCAACCACCGATTCCTGTGGTCCCGATAGCTACTGCGCCTCCGCGGACATACGAGAGTGAAGACGATATTGATGACATCGCAGAGTATATAGAGAGCACATTCGCTGCTGATAACCTGCCTAGCGCTGAGGCTGAAGACGAGGGTCTTGAGGAGCCTATCGAGGAGCAGGATGACGAGGAGGAGCACGGGACCACTCCCGACCCATCATCGACAGGTATTTCGTTTACAAATTAGTTAGTGTTTCAATTGATTGACATATTTAATTAAGATTTTGATAATTTTGAAGAATCTTCTGCCCGCAAGAGACGGGGGAAGAACAAGAATATTGCGCTGTCTAAGAGGCAAGCGGGGACGAGGATCCCTCTAACGTTTAGAGACAAGGATGGGAGGCCAGGCGGTACAGACGTGGGAAGGACACGTTGGTCTAGACATGTGGGGTCGATTATCCGGAGCCCCGCAGCCGTCTCACACCGTCTTCTCAAGTGGAAGGCTTTAAGTGCAGACCAATTGGATTCACTGTGGACTGCTATCAAGGTTAATAATTATTACTTGATTAAACATTACGTTATTAAATAATTATTTTTCACATTTCGATGTTATTTTTTTCAGGATCCGTTCGAAGCGACTAATGGTGACATTGACTCTTTTCGAACGAGGGGGTTGGGACACGCCAATCAGATATGGGATAGATGGCGGTCGGATTTGAACACGAATTATATCCGCGTCCACAACGGAGACGAGGCGGCGGTACTGGCTAATCCTCCACCGGACTACGATCGAGACGATTGGGAATTCGTGTGTCGCAACCATTTCTTCACAGAAACGTTTAAGGTAAGGTTTCATAATTCAAATAAGAGTTGATATTAATTAATCTAACTTCATTTGTTATTTCAAATACAGAGACACAGTACTACAAATATGAAGAATCGGAAGAATCTGAAATTCCCACATCGAACGGGAAGTAGACCGTTTGCACAAATTGAAGACGAGATGGTAAGTACATTATTTGTAATAACTTAATATAAAGATTGTTATTAATTATATAAATCATTTATTTCAACAGGCGATTGAAATGGGACGGCCACCGTCTGTAATTGAAGTATTCAAGAGGACCCGTACACCAAAACCGACACAAGAAAACCCAACACCCGTCCCGGACGAACACGTGCAAGAGAAAATTGTAAGTGAATTGAATATGCCTAGTTTTTTTATTATAGAAATGATATTTTATTTTAATTGTGCAGGCTGAGATGGAGGAGGTTGTTAGTAACGAACCGGGAATATCTGATTTTGAATTGACGGAGAGGGTGTTCGGACAACAAAAACACGGGGTCGTCTTCGGAATGGGATCAGGCGTCCGACCCACACAATTTCGTGAGGATCGTCGTAGTGGAAACAGTTCACAGCGAAACAATGAGCGATTGTTAGAAGAGAATCAAATAATGAAGCTCAAGCTGGAGGAACTGGAGAAGAGAGATGAAGAAAGAAGGCGGGAAATTGATGAAATGCAATTGGAAAAGAAAGAAATTGTGGAAAGAATGGAGAGGGAGAAGTTAGAGATAACTGAAAAAATGGAGAGGGAGAAGTCAGAGATGAACGCGAGAATGGAGAGAATAGAATTATATATGAGGCAACAACCACCTCCTCCCCCCACAAGCTAAGGTTGTTTCGATTATGAACATGTTTTCATTATAGTAGTTGAACTTATAACAGATTGTTCGGAATATTTGTTTGGTTTCGAATTTTGTAATGTTCACGATCAATTAATGTGATCGTTTAATGTATGCTGCATTTCTTTTATCATTAATATATTGGTTTGGCTGAACAGGTTTTGGTTATGTTTTGGTTGCGAGCAAAATAATCCGCACATTTTGAAAAATTTAGGGGAAAAAACCGAAAGTAATATTGAAATCTCTCGGTTTTTCTCTTTTTGAAAAAAACGAGAGATATTAGAAACCTCTCGGTTTTAAGCCAATGAGAAAACCGAGAGTTATATGACAAACCCTCGGTTTTTATCCTTAAGAGGAAAACCGAGAGTTATTCACAAAACTTTCGGTTTTCTTGAAAAGGAGAAAACCGAGGGTTTTGCAAAGAACTCTCGGTTTTACAAGAAGAGGAAAACCGAGAGTTATTTACAAAACTTTCGGTTTTAACCGAAGAGGAAAACCGAAAGTTTTGTATATAACTCTCGGTTTTCCTCTTCGGGTAAAACCGAAAGTTCTTTGCAAAACCCTCGGTTTTTCCACACAGAGAAAAACCGAAAGGTCTGTATAAAACCCTCGGTTTTTCCAAAAAGAGAAAAACCGAAAGTTCTTGTAAAACCCTCGGTTTTTTCAAAAAGAGAAAAATACGAAAGTTTTCATATAACTCTCGGTTTTTCTCTTTATGGAAGTCCCGAGAGTGTCAATAGCGAGGGATGGCGAGGGTTACTAAAACCTTCGGTAAGGTGTCTTCACCGAAAGTTATAGGGTCAAAACCGAGAGTTTTAACTCTCGGTTTTGACCCTTTTTTCACCAGTGATTAAACAAACACAATTACATAATATTACTTAAGAGGCTCCATTAAAAGTTTTCTTTTGCAGTACAACCCTAAAAAACACACAAACTTGAACAACACAGAAAATACAAACTTAGACAACATTCTAAAACAAAACACACAAACTTACTTAGTTTATACACATAAAATAATGTAAGCATCACATTATAGTATGTAATACACATTTCTTATATTTCCTTATTCTTGTATTTCGTAATATTACTTTCATATTTTGAAGTATGAAGCTTTTTTTTCTGAACAATTGAGCATTTTGAGAAAATTTAAAATTTTAATATTATTTTACAAAGTAATATAAAAAAATTCAAAATCAGTTTATGTTTAAACTTTTTGCAAATATGTATAATTAGACAATTTAAAAACATATTAGGTTAGAGACACTACAACAACAAAATTCAAAATCAGTTTATGTTTAAACTTTTTGCAAATCTTGATTATTTTTATCCTGCAAATTATAAATAAAATACTTAATAGCTCATTTATTATATTATTTATCTACCACTTTTATTTATTTTATTTCGTCTAGTTTTAATTTTATTTAATTATTTTTAAATTATATAGTAATAAATTTATATTTAATTCACTCTAAATATAAATAAATTTGAGTCTTAAGATCGAAAAAGGATATAATTTAATTTGATAATTTTGTTTATACTGATAAAAAAAATTAAAAAGTAATAATAAAACATACGAAAATATTAAAATGAAATGTTTAATATTATTTGTGTATAAGAATTTTTAAAAATATAAATAAAATAAAATTTATAAAGGTTGTTATAGATAATAAAAAGGGGGGCAAAACTTTTTTTTTTTTTTACATTTACCAACTCTTAATAAACGTGGCCAGTTATGTGTCACTAAAAGCATGAGAATGTAAATACATTTTCTTAAGTAAAAACATTTTATTCAATAATAAAATTAACATTTAAATAAAATATTATTTTAACATAAAAATTGTTCTTGTAAAATAAAACATATATAACACATTTAATAAAAGTAAATAAACTAAAACATTGCACATACAAAATAACATATTTATATTAAAAAAAAGAACTGCATTAAACAAACACAATTACATAATATTACTTAAGAGGCTCCATTGAAAGTTTTCGTTTGCAGTACAACCTTAAAAAACACACAAACTTGAACAATACAGAAAATACAAACTTAGACAACATTCTAAAACAAAACACACAAACTTACTTAGAAAACATAAATCAAACAAAACAACAACATCACAAACAACATAACATAGTAGTTCAGGAGGCCTCATCAGAAAGAGTTATTTATCATGCTTAAAAAACCCTTGTAACAACCTTACACACCAAAGGATTCTTCATTTCCATTGACATCTTGAGAACCTCAGTCAAATCCACATCATCCTTAGAGACCCACTCAAAGTTCTGAAGAAGTACAGCCAACCAAATATGAACCGTAGCCTAACCCATATTTTCCCAGGACAGACTCTCCTTCCTGAACCAAAAGGAGCAAGCCTCATGTCAGACCCATAACATAATTTATTCTAAACATCCATAAACATCTCTTGTGTCTTGTATTCTTTACATTCTGTATCTTTCAAACCGATTTATCGATGCTTCAAATCGAAACAAACACTTCCGCACTTGAACTCGGTTCAAGAGTTTTTCACAGTTTGCATAGAATAGAAACCGATATTAACCTCTAATAGGTTTAGTATCAACCGGCGTATTGTGTAAGCGTTCACCCTAGCGAGATCCCTAGTATTCTTCAAAGATCATGATCCCAACAAGTGGTATCAAAGCGAGGATTTCTATTCTCAAGCAACGTCAATCTTAAGAATCATGTCTCTAATTAACATGATTTCTATGCTTACAGAGGAAGACTATGATGAATGGAAGATTAGAATGTAGGAACATTTGGCTTCTCTTGATGATGACATGTGGTATGTCATCACCGATGGCTCGATGAAAATCGAAAAAGAATGAAGTGAGTGGACAACTGAAGATAGGAGGATAGCCAACCTCGACAACGTGTCTAAATACAATCTGTATTTGATGCTGGACGAGGATATGTTCATCAAAATAAAGTCATGCTCCACTGCTAAAGAAATCTGGGAGGAGCTAACTCAACTTTTTGAGAGGTCATCTAGCAACAACTCATCAAGTGAAAGTGATGAAGGAGTTGTCAACTGTTTCATGGCAAGAGACATTGAGGTATATGATTTCAAATCTGGAAGTATAAGATCTTTCTTTCAAAACAATGAAAATGATGTCTTGAAGAGTAAAATAAGTGAGATCTCATCCGAGAATGAGAAGCTCAAGGAAGAAATTACAAGATGCAATGATTTAACTTCAAAAGATGAGATGATTTATGTAAAGCCAACTTCAAGCTGGCTGAAACTTGAGAGAAGGATAACGAGTTTGTATGGCAAAGAAAAACTTGACAGAAAATCAAGAGATGTTTACCGAAAACCATTCTTTAAAAAATCATCAGTAGGTAGAGAGAAATCTTCCAAATACACTATACACACACAAAACGGGAAGTCCATCAAAATAATCAAAGTATGGATTCCCAAGGGACTAATCCATCACGGACCCAAAGAAAAATGGGTACCAGATTTGTTTTTGTCTATGAATGCAGATAAATCAAGTCGGGACAATCGACTGATGATGGACATGGCATATGACAATCAACAGTCTGAAGAGGCTAACATCCTCACGAAGCCACTTCTCGAGTCTAAGTTTTCTTATCTTAGAAATATTTTAGGATTGTTAGATTACAATAATTCCTAAACTGGTTTAATTATAAAACTCGCCTGGTTTGAATATTTATTCTAAATAATCAAAAAAAGAGAAGTTGATAAGTAAAAATAGTTAATTGAGTAGTAGTATTAATTAACTATTTAAATATGTTAATCAACTTAAGAAACTAGCCAACAATTATAAAATTACCATGTTTTTGAATATTTAGTTGAAATAATCAAAAAGGAAGAAATTGTTAGAATATAATTGTTAAAATTTATGAAAAGTTTTAATAATGAATGGATAAAACTAAGTTCAATTAAATATATAAGTTAAACTATATACAACTGCTAAGTAATATCAAGTATATTAATTGTTTTAAATATAACAACAAGGTCTTGTAGTGTAGTGGTAAGCACACTCGCCTGTCATAGACTGATTTGTTGCCATTTTAATGCAAGTCTAATGAAGTCTTCTTAGGAGATGATGTCTGCCAGCCTACTTCAGACTGATCAATTAAAAGACAGAACAAAAAAGATCAAAGAAGATCTTCTCTACTATACCAATTCTGAAGCTCCTCAAATCAAAAAGAGGATTAGTGTCATTTGAAGTCAACATGTCCGTTGGAGAAAATATGACTGTTACGGTGTGATTTGAACATATAAGAAGATTAAAAGAAGAGACTTGAAGAACAGAGAAGAGTCTTGGATATCTGGGCACGCTTGCTAATTAAAAACTCTCTCTCTACAAATATATATCCAAGCTTTTTCCTTAGAATTTTTCCGTGAGAGACAGTTCATACAAAGCATTGTATCAATTCTTACATCTGTAAGTTGTATAGATAGTATCTATTCAACAAGCGTTGTGTGTTAGGAGTTTGAAAGTAGGCAGCAACTAAGTCATGATTGTTCGACTGGGTTGTGTACAATTGTATTGTATTTAACCAAATCTTCTAGTGAATACTCTTCTCAAGGTTGAGAAGAGTATCTTTCTGGAGGTTGAGAAGAAGGGCTAACGTACGAGAGTTTACTCCAAACATCCATAAACATCTCTTATATCTTATGTTCTTTACTTTCTGTATCTTCTAAACCGATTATTCATTGCTTACAATCGAATCAAACACTTCTGCACTTGAACTCGGTTTAAGAGTTTGTGATGATTTGCGTAGAATAGAAACAGATATTAACCTCTAACAGGGTTAGTATCAACCGACGCATTGTGTAAGCGTTCACCCTAGAGAGACCCCAGTCTCCTTTGGCGATCCCGATCCCAACAGGGAAGGTGACCATAAAAATAAGGTCATGTTTAGTTATATTTTTTGGTTTCTTTTAACATGGGCCGCAATCCTTTGAAAGTTCGATCATTCCGGGTATAGTTATAGAGAGAGATTCAACTTTCTGACTTTGAGAATATTTTTTATTTTATTTTTACTTCCGGGGTATATCTATGAAAATCAAGATGTTTTTCTCTTGCGATGGTCATCAGGATAGCCGGCCGAGGGAGCATAAATGATGATTTAAACACTTCAACATACACGGGATTGTTTTCTATTTTTTTCATCGGGGTATTGGGAGGAAACTATTTGTTTTACTCTTGCGATAGTTAACGGGACAGCCACCTGAATGAGTATGAATGATGATTTCAACTCAACCTGTGGGGGATTTTTGTATATAATTTTTGAATCCTTGAGTCTAGTTCTCTATATTCTCTTATACAAAGGGGAATGAGACGTCATTTCTCAAATTCTGACTTTGGTTTGGCTTATGGGGGTTTATTCCAGTTCGTTTTTCAAAAGCCTTCCCTTAAGGGTTAATTTTGTAGATAATTGCGTAGTATGAAATAGAGCTTATTAAGGATATCCATCGATAGGATTTTTCCGGAAACTCGTGAGTTTTTTTTGGAGAGATCAATCATCATTTGATTAAAGGAGATGCCCTTGATTTTCGCCCTTACTTATTTCCTTAAATTCTTATCACCAATTGATGAAAAGAATCAAGGTTCCCATTGTCCTAAGACCGTATGGGGATAGAACTAGAAATAGTTCATTTATTTTGAGTTTGAGTTGGTTTAGCTTCTTGAGCTTATTGAGACCGGACCTATATAAAGGTTGCTTACGTATCTTCCATTTTCCCTTTATATATATTTTTTTTTATTTTTCTTTGGAAGAATCAGGTCTCACATAGTTCTCCATTGGCTCATGATAACTTGGTTATATAAAGTAGAGGTCGACTAATCCATTCGAAGTTGAGGACTAGCTGGGAATTTTCCAACGCAGTAATACAATACTAGATTTTGATTACTCCACTCTGAGCCGGGGACTAACTATTGGGGAATTTTAACATTGTCTTATTCAAGGAAAATATATGGAATTTCTTTATCAACAAAGTTGGATCTTTGTTACTTTGGAATATGCACATATGATTTACTTCCAAAAACCCTTAGATACGAGTATGAAATATTCTTCTTAGATCATACTCTTTCTGGTATTTTAAACTTCAAAAGAATATAGGGTGATTTTTTTATGAGATAGCAAGTTGTGCGAATTACTTTCCCTAAAACTGTTTTGGCAACTTTGTCATTTTTAGCATGCAGCTCATATTTTCTACAATGGTGCGATTCATTCTCTTAAACACACCCTTACATCGTGGAGTTCCAAACACTATCTTCTCATGCCGAATTCCATATTTTACACAATATACTTTAAACTCCTTGGATGTATACTCTCACATCTTATTAGAAAAAAGACATTTCAACTTATTGTTTGTCTCTCTTTCTACATTCAATACATTCTTGAGTAACTTCACATGGGTTCAGTATAGAGAGTTTCATGACTTCCCCTTTTCTATAATCATTGATCCCTTATTGATCTTCCATTCTCCATCACCAAGATAATGCTTGAATTTCTTTTTGTCCAATGCATCACCTAATATCAAGTTTAGATACAAATCAGGAATATATTGCACATCTTTTAGTGTTAACTGATGTTCCAATCTAACTGCACATAAATATCAAAAATACTCACAATACTCGAGTGACTAGTATTACATATATTCACTGTACCAAGATCTTCAACCTTGTAAGTCGTGAAAAACTCTCTATTCGGTGTAGCATGATAAGAACATGTGTCAATTATCTACTCAACTCCTTAGTGATCTTCTACATGTAGATATTGTTCATTTAATAGGAAAGAATCAATACATCATCTGTAGTTACTATTCCTGTAGTATTTCTATTCGCATCATATTTCTTCTAATTTTTGCCTTCATTTTGTAGTATTTTCTAATCTCTAGAGAGTTTCTTCATGTGACCTTCTTTACCACAGTGATAACACTGTCTTTCATTAGATTTTGATCAGCCTCTGGACTTGCTAAGACCTCTTGATTGTTGTCGGTATTCATCTCTTCTCTTATTCTCTATGATTAGGACATTTGCTCTATATGTATCAGTTGACTTCCTTCTTGCACTAGTAAAAAAATGGTCTATGGAGACCATCTCCACCGATTAGTTGTAACACCAATCAACATTATTAGAATAATACCGGTTGATTTTAAAACTAATCGATATTATTTTAATCATATCGATTTGTGTTACAATAATCGGTACAAGCCCATTAATAATATTGATTGGTGTAAAAACTAATTGGTATAGCCGAAAAAAAACCAGCAAAAATGGGCGGCAATTAAACTCATGATTTATTAAGCTATAGTGTTTTGGTTTAAATACCAATCGGTATTTCCTTTAATTAGTGAATAGTGCTTCTCCATCTATTATTTATTCTCTCTTTTCTCGGTCTGCTTTTTTTCTTCTCTCTTTCCCAAATCTGATGTCGTCCTAAGAACCACACCGTCCAGATGCAGATTAGAAAGACGTCCCACTAGATTATCCATCTATTATGTATTCTTTCTAATGGCCTTGTATTCTTTCTAATGGCCTTGTGAATCTCGAACGGTGGTCGGCATGGCCCTAAGTTGAAAATTCGTCTTTAGAAAATGATGGGTGAAGGACAGGTTCTTCCCTTTATCCCTATCTCAAATGGGTATTCATTTGATTGGTTAATGTAGACGACAAATAAATCAAAGCTTATTTGAAATAGAACTTGGAATTTAGGTTTGAGTCTGGATCTTACTTTTATATTATATATATATATATATATATATATATATATATATATATTGAAATGACATAAATTAAAGCCATTAATTTGTAATTGTTGCTAACTTATGTTTGTCTTTGTTCAAATATTTTAACCTGTGAAGCCTCATGAATGATCTTAATTTGCAAATTTATAAGTTTTTTATCTTAACTTTTTGAAGCCATATGTGTAATTTGTTCAGTATGGATTGGGTTTCCTAGAGAAGTTGGCCAATCTTGTGAATTCTACTATGAAGATCACTCGTGAGAAGGTTAGAATTGTGGTAAAATTCATGCCTATAAACCTTTTGTAGAAATGCATGTACATTATAAAAACATTGAAAATTTGAAGGTTGCAGGAGGTGATGGCACAGTAGGTTGGGTTTTGGGATGTCTCGATACAGGTAACGACCTTTCAAGAACTTTCGGTTGGGTAATGTACTTTTCAAATTATCTACATATTTTAATTTTTTAACATATATACTATCATTTTATTTAACATTATTTCAATTTGTCTTAACAAAGGTTTGTTCAATTCACTGAAAATTCATAGTCAAGAAGTCTGTCGTTTGAACAGGAAAGTCTCTCATATATGCAAACTTTATGAATATATGTATTCAGGACAAAAAAGTTAGGGGACTTTGGACTTGCTAAAACTCTAAAGGCAAATGACTTGACTTCTTTAGTATATTTTTAGTACTCATATAACTTTTCCAGCTGTAGTATTTTATAATGAAGGATATAAATGAATTTTTTTACTATCATTATACAAATGAAGGACATTGATTCTACAAATGGTTTTAGGATTATAACGTTCTTATTGTCCATCATTAGGATAGCTCGAAATTTTTTTATGGTTGGGCACATGTTCCTTTCTCCCATGAAGTATGTCCGTTTTATGGGGTTCCACCTTCTTTGCATTCACGTCATGAATGTGGAGTTCACTTCGATGTTTATGAATCTCATGATAGGAATGAATCCATAGGATCGATAATTCCACTCGTTTGCATGAAAATTACCAATCCATTGAACTAGCACGATATCCGTCGGCATGAACATTGTTTGAGATTGGAAATTCAAAACATTTACAAAAATGTGTTTGTTTTGAAAAGAAGGAACATGTTTGAGACTCTCACTTAGACTATACATCAATACACATAATGCATATATAGTAGTCACAAAAGAGTTATAGTTGTAGCGACGATGTTTTGGTTGTCTGGACACGACAAACAACCGACTTGGTGATAGTATTCAAGTTTATTTGTTCCAAGGGAGTCATACAAGAATATCATTCACCGATAGTGGAGGGGGTAAAACCGATGTCATAAACCAGGGAATATCAACGCAATTTGGAATTTTCTCCACCTCCAAAATACTTACGTCCCATTGGATGGCTCAACTCTAATGGGTGGGGTCGATCTCGTGCATTCTAGTCTTTCTTCTAGAAACATCTTTAGTTTTGTAAGAAGTTTTCATTTCTCATTGAGAATCTTTACACATAGGTGTAGAAGTACCGAATTCGGTCGTGTACATATTTGTCAAATAAGAAGAGGGTGATGTACCCTTTACATGTAAAGACATTTAATAGAGTAAAACATATGCGTCTTTTAGGTGTTGTACCTTTAAAGACAAGCCTATTAAGTTAAAAATATTATACACATATTTCAAAAGCCAAAATTATAACCACTGAAAAAACCTTTTGTTTCAGTTTCTGTGAAAAGCTCGAGGTTCGAGAATTTCAACATCGGTTTGTGTTTTAAGAATTTTCTTTCGAAATAAAACATTATTTTTAAAACAAAAAAATTACATGGGTGAACCTCTAATTACTCTGATTGCTCACTTTTAGCCCTCAAATTAATTTGAAAAACAAATCGCCCCTTCAAATTTTAGAAAAGTCATTAATGGCCCTTCCGTCAAATTTTTGGTTAATATAACGGTTTAAGTTTAATATATATATATATATATATATTATTTTTTATATTTATATATAGAATTATTAAATGCTTACATATATATATATATATAAATATCTTTTATCATTAATTTTTATATAATAACTTAATGATTAAATCTCCTTCATATATAGATAAAATATATATATTATTTATTTTTATATATATATATATATATTTTATCTATATCTATAAAAAAAATTGTTTTTAAATATATTATATTTAATCATTAATTTATATATCTAAATTTATATAATATATATTTTAAAAATAATTTAAAGGCTAAAAATAAGGGTGACCTTCCAACTACTCAATTACTTTTAACTCTCAAATTATTTTTAAAAATATCTATTATATAAATAGTATATATAAACTAATGATTAAAGATAATATATATAAATTATATATATATTATATAAATTATTTTAAACTTTATTTTATATAAATATAAATATAAATATGCATATGTATAGATAAAAATAAATAATATATATATGTTATTTATATATTATATAAAAGATTAAATAATTATATAAATATAAAAATTAATAATAATATATATATATATATATAATCATTTAATAATTATATATATAAATATAAAAAAATATAATTAAAAATAATATATAAAAAATAATTTTTTAAGCTTAAACCGTTATGTTAAACTAAAAAGTTGACAAAAGGGCCATTAGTGACCTTTTTAAAAGTTGAAGGGTAATTTATTTTAAAAAATAATTTGAGGGCTAAAAGTGAGCGATTGAAGTAATTAAA
This sequence comes from Impatiens glandulifera, assembly GCF_907164915.1. Lineage (NCBI taxonomy): Eukaryota > Viridiplantae > Streptophyta > Magnoliopsida > Ericales > Balsaminaceae > Impatiens > Impatiens glandulifera. The sequence goes on along the minus strand of NC_061862.1, from coordinate 121,440,665 downwards.
GGACCGTTCAAGTAATTTTCCCTTTTTAAAATATTTTTGATAATTCCTGACATCTTTTAAAATTAATTAAAAATAATTAATTTCGGGTTCAATTTTAAATAATTCGGTGATTTAAGATAATTAAATTACAATTTGATTTTTAAAAACTCGTTTAGCTTAAATTAATTAAACATAATTAATTTAAAATATTATTTATTTTGAAACAATGTCGCCAATTGATTTTTAAAAATCAATAAAAATTACATATGTATACAAACAAATTGGCTATAGTTTCGTTTTTTCAAAGTTTGGTGATACCCGGGAAAGAGCTTTCACGCTTCATCCTCTATACCTGTTTTAAAAATGGTCTCTACTTATAAATTTGACTTTTAAAAATCAAATACATAACGTTTCAATTTTAACAAATTATTCTTCCGGTCCTAGTCATGTTTCAAAATTGTAACGTTATTTAAAATATTGAAACAACAATATTTAAATGAAGGTACTTTTTGTTGATCATAACTAGGGAGGAGTATACCTAAAGAACATCGGTCATTTTAAGGGTGTTAAGGTTTAGAAATAAACATCAAACAAGCCCTAGTAAAAATATTTTTTGTGGAAATATCTTAAAAATATTTTGAAATTATTTTCCAATCACTAGGTATTTTAAGAAAATAGTTTGGGGTCCCAAAATTACAAAAATAATTTTGGGTTTTGAATAGTGGAACCAAACCGGCCTTAGGACCATAGTGCTAGGCTTTGGTTTCGCTTTAGTCGGTCGGGGTCTAAAATCCTCGGTTTGGGTGGAGGAGCCTCTCGATCAAGACTTGGGATCTTCGATCGGAGTGTCATAGTTCCTCGATCTAAGTTTTAAGGACTTTAAATCCTCAACTAATATCATCGGTCTGGGTTTATAAACCCATCGGTCTTGGGTTAGCCCTAGGCTAACTTCATCGGTCCTAGGTTTAGGAATTCTCGGTCAGGGTCAAGATTTCTGTGTCCTAGGTTTAATCATGTCAGTCCAAGGTTAAACCTCTCGGTCTTGTATATAAAAAACCTCGGTCGAATCTCTCGTTCCTATCAAATTTCTCGACCAGTCCTCTTAGTTTTGGGTTCGAATTTTTCGGTACTAGGTCTCGGTCAGGACCAATGGTTGTTGGTCGGACCTCTCAGTCATGTATATAAAAAACACTAGTCGAATCTCTCATTCCTATTAAATTTCCCGATCGGACCTATTGGTTTTGGGTTCGAATTTTTCGGTCCTAGGTCTCGGTCAGGACCGATGATTGTCGGTCGGACCTCTTAGTCTTCAAGAATACAACATTGAAGGTTTTGTAATTTTAATTTTTTAGATTCTTTGATTCAAAGGTTTGGGTAGACTCACAAAGTTTCCAAAAACATGTTGATCATCATATCAAGGAATCAATCGACTTGGAATGATGATCAAATCGTTCAAAACAGTTTGTGATCAAAAATTGAATTTTTAATTTTAAAACTGTTTTAAGGATAAATGAGCTATCCAATAACTTCCTTATATCTCATTTACTTTATTGGTACCAAAACAATAACACTAGTTGTTCAGTTTGACCAAATAAAGATTTCAAAATTTTCAATTATTGTAAAAATTTATATTTTAATTAACCATTATCGGAGTGGATCAAATATGATCTAAATAGTTTCCCAATATTATTACAATAATGTTGGGAAGCTTTATGGGCCGTGTTTCAAGAGCATTAGCCCAGAATACATTTTTTTTAATTTTTAAAATTTAAATTTGGGTTTTTCTTTTTAAGGCTGATTGATTGTCTCTAACATATATAGAAAGTTTATAAAAGATCATATGATTGATTCCAACCATAAAACACCATAAACAACAAACATACAAGTTGATGCAATTTGAAATATAAAATTTCAAATTCTCTAAATATGAATTAGAGTGTGATTAGAATCTTACTAAGGATTGATGAGCACTCCTAGGCCTTTAGGGAAGTTTTTGGGATGCTCAGATCCATGTTTTAAGTCCTTATACAAAAGTTTCGATAAATCATAAAATTTGAGCTTCAATGGCGGATTTTCAAAAACTTTTTATTCGGGTTTGAGATGTTATCTCTTGCTTTTGGGATGATTCAGGGGCTATTTATAGCATCCTTGAGTAGGTGGAAGATTCAAATAGATTGAATCACCCAAAATCTATTTATTGTATTTTGGTTGTTCTTCATCTACTTGGCAGGAATAGGGATGAATCATCCCTATTTATATAGGAGAAATGATCATCGGAGTAGGGTGATCATTTCAGGCTTTGAATTAGCCGAAAATATTGACTATCACATGAGTTTCAAATATAAAAAAATCAAAGAATTGGACTTCATCCTTAACTTTCCGGTGTTGCCATAAAGAAGACGATTGGAGGCCAAAATGGTGTCGTTTCACACGCGTTTGGAGTTCTGTCAATGATCCATCAAGCAACATTGGCGATCAGGCGCTCCGTTAGCGTTTCAACTAACGCGCTTTAGCCGATCCAATATTTCTCATTCACGTGCTCTTTTTTCTACAATGGGCTACACGGGCGTATTTGGAGCGTTGAATGAAAATCCAATATTCATTTGATGGACACAGTTTCTGATGTAGACTTCCTTCAAGATTTTGGCTACACTAAATTGTAAATTTATTTTTCATTTTAAAGTTTCAGGAATTGTTTAAAATTTATTTTTCTTTCATATTTTGACTTTAATTTTGATATTTTTAAATACAAAAAATAATAAAATAAATATGAGAAATAATTTACCAATTAATTTTTGTTTCCATATTTTTAGGGTTAATAATTATGGGGATGAAATGGGTACCTCATTTCATCGTAAATTATTTATTTTAATCTCTTGATTTATTTTTTAAAATTATTTTAAGATAAAATGAGTATAAAATTTATTCTAAATAATTTTATTTTGGTCATTTTCTTTAATTAATTAGGCTTTAATTATCACAATAATTAATCTAATTAATTTTTTTAATTGGGTTTTGTCCTTGAGGCTAATTATTTTGATTTTATTTATTCTAAAATAAATTAAAATAATTCTTTTAATTTTATAAATTGGTGTGTATATTTTTAGTGTTTACACCCGTCTTCAAAACCTTCTTCATGCGAGACAATAATAATATTCAACATCTCAAACCTTCTGTAGAATCAATGTCATTAAGAAAGCTACTATTACAAGAAATTAAATATAATAAACAATATTTGAAAGCATCCTGAGGAAAGCCAACATTGATTTATACAAGTGGTGCAAAATGGAAGTTAGGAATGGAGAAATCCCTTATCATGAGCGTTTCTGATAGGATGAGGACTGATGTGTCTTTTTTTAATTTGCGCAGATAATAGGTTACATTAAGACTTTAGGATGGTTCGGTGCCTGACAAGGCTAAGAATAAATAAGACAATAGTACGGTTATTGTCATCAATGAAGAGCCTAAATCATGAGTAAAAGTGGCTCCCCTCTACTACTCTGTATTTGGCTTCTAGATAAACTTGAATGCCTTGCACCAATGGTCCTTGGTGATAATAAGAACGTTGTATTCAATACTAAAGAGTGAAGAAGGTTGTACCCGAACCTCTCATACAAAACAATGATCATGTTATAGAATTTCTTCTGTGGTACCCCATCAAGAAAATGTCCTATATGATAGATGACTAACCAATAATTTTACTCATGGGTTTAGAATCTGTCACTTCTTACTATACTCGTGACATATTAAACAATTTGGTCATACATGCTATAGATAGGCCAATCGACCACAAATCTTTCATTGGCTATCTCGAGAAATACTCAAACTCTTCAAGATGGGAATTCCAAAGGAACGAAGGAATTACCAAACAAATATCAATCGGGAAGTATGAGTGAAACAAAAATAATGAAGAGGATGAAAACTTTAGTGTAGGAACGAGCTATAGGAGGACAAAAAAACCTACCGCCCTTGTTGTTGCTTTTTCTACCTAAGTCTCTTTGTAAATATAAAGAAGTGAGGTTTATGTTTGTAATAAAACTACTGACTTTTGTATAATAAATCAGATGTTTTTTTATGCGGAATTAGAAAAAGAGATGTTGACTCTATAGGATTCATTTACATGGATATGTATTGCATTGTACCTATAATACAATTGCAAACTTTCACCTATTCTTCAATCGTAGTCTACATCCTTGAACGCTCGTTATGGCCCTAAGAAAAATAGATCCAATAACTAGACCTTTCGTGCACCGCGAAATGGCTGAAGAAACTCCAATACCAAATATAGTCTTGACAATTGAATTCAAAGAAATTCTCTAGTACGTGAAAGAACAATTCACGTTGATCATGAGTTGTTTAACTAATTAACCTATGTCATACACGTCCCAAAACATGCCTTCTTCATCTCGTTTTCATACCCAACTTATACTAGTTATGTTTACTCTTATCAACCCTGACCTTCCGAGTCCTCGAACTAAATAAAAAGTCTCATTCTATGAAAAATCCAAAGTGGATTTCACCAAAACCATTCAAGCTCAACATGGGAATCATGACGGTGAAATTGACCCATGGGAATACAACGAGGACCAGTTCTGGTGGTCACCTACTCTCCCTCCACCAAATATGAACGCCAAATGACCCAAGTATAAGCCATGCATGTTGAAATGAAAGCTCAAATAGATAAAATGGTCAAGGGTAAAGGCATCGATGGACATCATGAATAGAAAGATGCCATGAAAATGGCTAAAAGTCATCCCCATATGTGTCAAATTATCGACCATATCCAAGAATATCGGCAAAGTGAACCTTCCGTCTTTTTCAAGATGTATACGTCTGTAATGACTCCTTTATGACTTGAAGAGCCAATAGTGCTCTATCTATTTTCCCAATATCTCGATGATGTTATTTTATTATGGTATCATCAACAAAAGGTAGCATATTTACAAACTGTTAAGGAATTACTCATGGCATTCATAGAACGTTTAAACATGCATCTCAATTTGCAAAGGCAAGAGAATAAGCTAAAAAATATTAAATAAGGAGAAAATGAAAAATTCTTTATTTTCATATAAAGATGAAAAGTCATAACCGAAGAAATTGACATGTTTTAGAAAGTGTCAACGACCGGTATTATGTGGGATTCACGGTCAAGACCTTCCAATACATGAAAAACTATTAAAAAAGAAATAACATTGATGATGCAATCGAGAAAGAGAGAATGGAGTTGAAAAAGGTCAAGACTTACCAACTCGTAAGTCGATTTCCTTACCAACTCGTTAGTCGATTTCAAAAAAAGGAAAAGACTAAAATACATTATGTGGCAACAACATGGAAAGAACATACTCAGTAAAATAAAGTCCCAGTAAACCTCCACAAGGCAATGAAAATATACCGACGATCTACAAAACGTTAAGGCGCCCTAACCTCCTAGAGTCTTCAACGATATTGGTATGCCCTTTTAGTCAAGTCACGATCCTTCTACAAAAGAAGGACCTAATCAAACCTTTAACCCCGAGAATCGATAAATAATTTTTGAAAAAATACGAGGAAGTTTGTTGTAACTATCACCAAATGAAAGGTCATGGTACTGAAATTGTAATGCTTTTAAACACCTCCTTCAGATCATTAAGCCAGTGGTAACAAAGAACTCATTACCAGCCCATTAAGCTAACATAATAATTATTAAAAGAAATAACACTCGATGTTGATGTATTAATGGATTAAATCCATGACATTGGGCTAGAAGTTAACATAATTGAACTCTACCCAAGAAGAAATTCAAACTCATTCGAACCACTTCAATCAAAGCCATAAGATGGTGTGTCATGAATGAACCAAAAACAACTTCCATACTCGATGCCCATACAAAAATTGAGGTAACTCAAAGTGGAAATGATTTTCAACCAAGTTTAATGAAAACTACAACGGTTAATGTACCAATGATCTTTGAACAACCCCTAAAGAAAAGAAGGAAAGCGATCTTAAAACTCCAAATCTAGGAGATAACCTCCTCAACCAACTCAAATAAATAAATGCTAATATTTATATATGGAAAATCCTAATGTATTATATTAAACACATGCAAATCATTTTAAATAAATTGAGAAATGTCAATATTTTATCTAACACCACCCTGGAAGAATTGGTTAGAATAATCTATGTTAGTTCACAACAAAACATTCAAGTAGTTGGTGTACCATTCAAAGTTAACTTTAGTGTTATAAACATGCATCCAACATACAATATTATTTTATAAATATCACGACTGCATCAATCTAAGACTCTAGCCTCCAAGCTCCATCAAAAGATAAGGTTCATAGCCAATGATCAGGTCATCATGATCGAAAGTGAAACCAATGCTACTCCTATTATCGGATAAATTCATGTTAACACCTTTGAGGTTCAACTAAGTGGATTCGAAAAATATCAAATCTTGCAAGAATATAAACACTCTTCCAACGATCCCAACTTTAGCACATTCAGCTTCCCCGTATAAAAATGATGTGCAAAATGGGTTATTTCCCTCGTATGGGCCTAGGCTCAAATGCCACTAGCATACAATCATTTCCTTGACTGTTCTATGACGTCGACCATTTCGATCTAGGATATACTCCGATTGGATTCAAGAATGTTCGGAAAGGTAAAATATCCAAAGAATACATATCAATCTCTCCCACCCTTAATGGGCCGTTTATCTATGAAGGAAAAAAATTGTGTTTTGACTTCCTTGAACTCTTTATCATTCATGATTTGCAAAGATGTTTTTCAGTTTTGAAATCTTTTAAGACTATTCATATAATCCTAACCCTTCTGTTTGCATGATGTTGGCGTGACACTATAGAATGGTTATCCCGAACTCTTGTTTCTCTAAACAAGAGCAAGTCATTTGACCGAATTTGTGAAATTGGTTCATTAGGTCTGCACACGACGACTATAAGCCCACTTGTCGATATGCATATGGACAAAGATAGTACTCATAACCCTTTAATGTGTAAACATGTGTTAAATAATGTACATAGTAAGAAAATTAAAAATGGCAATCCTATCCAAGAAAAAAACGATAATAAGATGTTTTTCCCTACTTGTAATAAAGACAATAAAGTAATTCAAGAAGATAATTTCAAATATTTAATTAGTAATGATGATCTTTCATTTTACTCTAATATAAATTTCGAAATAAAATGCTTCTTGCAAAATAAAGACGGAATTGTTTCTTCCATCGAAAAGTCACTTGTAATAAATTTAAATGCGACAAACAACCCCGAAGTCATTTTGACTAGCGAAAGTATAAATCACAAAGAATGTCCTAAATTTATTGAGATGCTAAAAACTAACAAAATTGTTTTTTCTAGGTCATTCAAAGATATGTCAAGCATCGATCAAAGAATCATATAACATCATAATCCCCTTTATTCATACGCTAAGCTTGTAAATAAAAAAGCTAAGACAAATGAAATATGATGTTGTTAACAAAATAAAGGAAGAAGTCCAAAAGCATCTTAAAGGTGGATTTCTAGAGGTTGTTGAATATCCTACGTGGATAGACAACGTAGTTCCCATTGTAAAGAATGATGGAAAAATACATGTATGTGTCAATTATCGGGATTTGAATAAGCCCAACCCTAAAGATCATTTCCCTTTACCTGACGTATGAGACTCTGCACATGAATTACTCTCATTCATAGATGAATTCTCTAGATATAATAAAATCATGATAGCCCCACAATACAAAGAAAAGACTAAATTTATAATAAAAGTAGTTTTGTTATTGTGTCATGCATTTTGGTCTAAAGACTACAAAAGCAACTTATCAAAGGATAGACACAATGATCCTTCATGACATGATCCACAAAGAAGTGAAAGTCTATGTAGACGACATGATCATCAAATCCAAGGATCTATAAGGACATGTCTGAAACCTCAAAACATTCTTACAAAAAATTAGAAAGTACCGGCTACGACTCAACCTAAAAGAATGCACATTATGAGTCACTACGAGGAAAATACAATGCTTCTTGATCATCTAAATATTAATTGAAGTTGACCCCTCTAAGATGGAAGCAATAACGACTATGCCAATACCTCATAATGAAAGAAAAGTCTATGTTTTTCTTAAAAATCCAATACATTAGTAGGTTCATTAACAAGCTTACAAAAACATATGACACACTATTTAAGCTTCTAAAAAAGGACCAAAAGTTCATATGGGACGAGGATTGTCAATGGGCATTTGACAAAGTTGAAGATTATTTAAAGTCACCTTCAATCCACATGTCGCTGAGACCCGACATCCATCTAATATTATATTTCATTGTAACAGAAACAACAACGTGTCCATTTGATCAAGAAAATGAGGATAAACTCGAATCTTTTATTTATTGCGTGAGTAAAAGAATGACCCAATGTGATATTAATTTCACGTCGATTGAAAAATTATGTTGGACATTAGTATGGGTTACCAAGAGATAAAGATACTACATGTTGGTATTTAGATTGAATCCTATCAACTTCTTAATCGAACGAATGTTACTGTATTATAGGCTGGCCAAATAGATGATATTGATATCTGAATATGACATAGACTTTTAAGTACAAAAGTCTATTAAAAGAAGCGTTGTTGTAGACTTTCTAGTCGACCAACCCATCAATGTTGAGTTAGAAGATGAACTTAACTTTCTTGATGATGAAATCATGGTTGTCACGTCAGATACATGGAAATAGATGTTTGACAAATCCTCAAGCAAACAAGGATATGAAATTAGAATTTTAATGGTTGAGCCTAAGGGTACCTTTAACTCGATATCCATAAAAATCGAATATCCCATTACCAATAATGAGGCCAAATATGAGGCATGCCTCTCGGGTCTCAAATTGGCATATGAACGATGGGAAACTAAATTAAAAGTCTTTGAATCTAATTTTGTTATGTCCCGAACGAACGGTACATGGCAAGTAAACGAGGGAAATTTGAATCTCTATCATCCTTATCTAACTAATCTCGTGAATTTTTTGATAAAGTATCATTTGTTCACGCCCTAATAAACCAAAACCATTTTGCAGATGCACTAGCCACCCTTATGGCTATGACTCAAATTCATGAAGGAATTAAAGTCAAAGCACTCAAAATCCGACAAAACCAAAAACCTACTTTTGAAAAAGGATTAGTAGCTTCCTATGAAATAGTTTTCAAACCATGGTATGATACTCTCTAAAAATATATAGAATATGGAGAATAACCATCACATTTCCGAGCAAATGAACAAGGAGTGTTACGCCAATATTCCACTAATTATACTTATATAGAAAACCTACTCTATAGATGATCCTTCAATGGTCAGAACATGCTTTGTTTAGATAATCTGATAGGATCGACGTAATCGATAGAGACGGAGGTCTGACTATTGATGACGACTTTGAATAAATGATTTGATAGAAATCCTGTTAGGGATTTAAATCACTTTCTATTCTTCAAAAACCCTTGAAATTCTTGAACGATTCAAGTGCGGAAACGTTTGCTCAGGTTTGAAGCTAAGAATCAGCGAGAGAATGAATGACATAATATAAATAACACAACAGTTTTTTATGGATGTTCGGAGTAAACTCTCCTACGTCACCTCTTCTTCAAATCGCCGAAAGGATTCACTATACGTTTCTTAGAATCAAATACAATTGCACGGCTAACTTACTATTGAACAAAACAGACTATGTTCGACTTACAATATATTAAAGAATATCACTCAGCTAGACAATACTTTGAGTCTAACACTCTTTTGATTTACACACAGTAAAAGCAAGAAAGTAGTTCATTCGTGTATTAGCTTGTATGTTCGCATATTTTCTAATCGATCGATCGAGAGAGAGAGTCATCATCCGTTGTCCTTGAGAATATTTAAATATAGAGCAGGCACCAACAGTCGAATCTTCTATAATGACACGTGGTGAACTTCCATTGGAACGCCTCCATAGTACACAGTTACAGCAGACTCTGAGCACCAGGATCGTGGTCGTACCAATCTGGTAGTGCGCCGAATATTCTTCTAGGATTTTCCTGCAAAAACAAGTAGTGGAAAGAATATTTGCTTACGTGGCATTAGTTAATTGGTTACAACTGGCTGTCGTAATGATCTGCACTGAAAAATGGAGCAGGAGTAGCATACATCTAGTTGATCGTGGGTAGATGGATGCTAGCTTCAAGCAACTGCTTAAGCATGGCATTAGATATTTTCACTTAGACTGACAAGTCTAATGAAGTTAGACAGACCCGTCTAATAGCAGGATCCATTAAACCACCTGGTCTAATGGGATTAGACGACACGTCTAATTACGGTTCCCTTCAGACTAATCTAAAGGAGTTAGACTGCACGTCTCACTCTCATCTCTGTTAGACGGCATGTCTAACTACGTTTCCCTTCAGTCTAATTTGAAGGAGTTAGACTGCACGTCTAACTCTCATATGTTAGACGTCACGTCTAACTACGTTTCCCTTCAGACTAATCTGAAGGAGTTAAACTGCACGTCTAACTATCATATGTTAGACTACACGTCTAACTACGTTTCCCTTTAGACTAATATAAAGGAGTTAGACTGCACGTCTAACTCTCATCTGTTAGACGACACGTCTAACTACGTATCTGTTAGACTGCACGTCTAACTACGTATCTGTTAGACTGCACGTCTAACTACGTATCTGTGAGACTGCACGTCTAACTACGTATCTGTTAGACTACACGTCTAACTTCGTATCTGTTAGACTGCACGTCTAACTACGTATCTGTTAGACTGCACGTCTAACTACGTATCTGTTAGACTGCACGTCTAACTACGTATCTATTAGACTGCACGTCTAACTACGTATCTGTTAGATTGCACGTCTAACTACGTTTGTTAGACTGCACATCTAACTCTATGTAGTTAATAGCCAATCATTCTAATGAACCTCATTCAGACTTAGTCTAATATAACGTGTTTTCAATACACCTATACCAAAAACAATTAGACGGCTTAGTTTAAGTTTTATACTCACTCATCATCAAAATTCCATTAGTCAGAATACTTTGACCCAACATAATCCTAAATCAAAGAGGATATACAATAAGTATACATAGGAGTATGTGGTCCACACAATAATGGAATGGCTTTGTCCGAGAAAAAACTTCGTTTAGGATATTATTGACAAAACCTAGAACAATAATGTGTGAACTATGTAAATAGTTGTAATTAATTCCAAATCTATGTTAATCTAAAGAATATATTGGCATCAATGCTCTACAACATGACATAACCCTAGCCCTTTTCACAGTAAAAGTCTTGATTTCTCTCTCTGGATCAGATTGCTTGTTGGTTCATTTCGTTTCGATAGATTGGCTGATTGTCCGTTGTCCTTGAGATACTAGGCACAGACTAACGGTCAAATCTTTAGAATGATAAGTTGCACTCTTCCATTGGAAATCCTCCATTGTACACAGCAGGTTCTGAGCACAAGGATTGTGGACGTATACCACTGGTAGTGCGCCGAATATTCCATCAGAGATGTACCTACAAAACAAGTAATATGAGGAAAATTCTCTTACGTGACATTCGTTAGTTGGTTGCATATAGCTGTTGTACTAATCTTCACTAGAAAGTGGAGCAGGAGTAGGGTACAACTATAGTACGTGGGTAGGCGGTTGCTAGCTTCAAGCATACTACTTAAGGTGAGAATTAGATGTATTTCAATTAGACGCCCTTGTCTAATGAAATCAAACATCTCTGTCTAAGAGCAGAATCCATTAGACCGCCTGGTCTAATGGGATTAGACTTGCGTCTAATTACAATAACTTCAGACTAATCTGAAGGAATTAGACTCACGTCCAACCATCACTAATTAGACTACACGTCTAATTATCCAATAACCATTACACTGCACGTCCAACTCCACTAAGTTAGACTGCACGGCTAATTCCGGTTCTACTTCAGACTTGTCTAAAGGAGTTAGACTCACGTCTAACCTTCACTAATTAGACTACACGTGTAATTATCCAATAACCATTAGACTGCACATCTAACTCCACTGAGTTAGACTGCACGTCTAATTCCGGTTCTACTTTATACTTATCTGAAGGAGTTAGACTCACGTCTAACCTTCATATTCCAATAGACTATACGACTAACTCCGCTGAGTTAGACTGCACATCTAATTCCGTATACATTAGACTACACGTCTAACTCCGTATACATTAGACTACACGTCTAATTCCAAATACATTAGACTGCACGTCTAACTCCGCTGAGTTA